>NC_084526.1:37977807-38215307 GCF_024500275.1 Phycodurus eques
AAATGAAGGCAACACAATGATTGTTATTCTATGGTTAGAGTATGTGCATTCAGACTAATTATTATTTTTGATGGAATGCTTCACACTAACTGATTGAAACACAATTAGCTTTTTTCTTTACATATTGTTACAATAATGCATTAATAATACAAGAAGACTACATAAGCAAGAAAATAAAATTGCATTTCTATTGGCTTAAACTATAAATTCGCACATTTGCTCGTAATATTACCACGGTAGCTGTTCCAAAACATCATACATTGGAACAAACCAGGTCATTTGATTCAAGGGAATCCAAGGTTTGTTTGAACCTCTCTTTGGATAACTTTCCTTGCCTGGTGTCAGACTTGAGATCACGCTCCTTGTTGTGGATGACTTGAATGTACTGGTCTGTACCACTGTTCTGCTGATCACTGCTTGAGGCCAGGGAGGCGGAGTCAGACTCAGTCAGAGCGTGCTCCAACTTTGGTCTTGTCTTTGATTTCACACATGGCTCCATATGCCTACTACTGGTTGGGGACTGGCCATGTCTTCCTGGAGAATTCATGGGGTGCCTGGTTCTGACCAGTAGAGACTCTGCTCCTCTTATACTGTCTTGAGACTGTGACTTTAAACTTCTCCATCTGATATCTCCTTCCTCTTCATCATCATCTTCCTGGGCTCTGTACATCCCTCTGTTGCTCTTTACTCTGTCACCAATGTAGAAGCGTGCTGGCTGGTGAAGGTCAGATAGAGAAAAGGGTCGATAAGCCTTCTCTAACAATACTCTTCTTCTGCGTTTCCCTTCTCTCTCCTCCTCCTCTCCATTCAGATTTTGTTGGGACAGGTGAGATCTATGTGGGTGTGCTTGGTGGTGTGGGGTACGAGGAGTGTAGCGCTTGATGTTACATGGGTAGAGCTCCAGAATCTCTCCTGGCTCTTCCTCCATTAAGTAATGGCGCGGGATACGTGTGGCAGAGCGAAGCAGCTTCTTCCTCGGTTCATGTTCATTGACAATCACGTAGCGGGTGGCATGACCACGGCGAACCCCATAGTTGTGTGCAGTAATGATCCCAGCCGGTTCAACAGGATGTATAGCATGTAGAGTCTTCCTGTACAGGGGGTCTGAGTGGATGTTGTCAGAAGATCTGGGTGGGTGATTGTACGCTTTATGGTAGTAAGACTTAGAGTGACAGGAACCACTCTGGCCTCCAAGAAACGGTGTGTGCCTGGTATGAAGAAGGACAACATATCAGAAACAGACTATATACTGTATTTATCATAGATGTTATTGTTAGTAGAATTCAGAAAATCATATAACTTGGAAAAAGGTCGTGAAAATAAAGCTGGTGGCCCAAGACCTTTGGACAGTACTGTACCACATTTAACTCTATTTGTTTCCACAAACAAAAGAACCACAAATGTTCATGTGGCAATTTTACCTGCTAAATGTGTACTCAGAAACAAATAAAGGTGCCATATTTTACCAAACCAACTTTTTCTCATATTTGGGATGTAATATTGGTTCTATGGTGGTTCAGTTAACATGTGAATTATGAATTAAAATTGTCCTCGCATTCCTGAGGCCTGCTGAGAGGCCTGAAATCAGGTCTTTCAAATTTTTCGAGCTTATCTACATCACTAGCAAAGCTCTCCACTGACAGTACCTCTCCACTCCCAAGACAGCGCTGTCAACATAACAAACAAGTGTGCCCTCATAAGTGGGTCTTCTACACGGAGGCAACCAATCAGAGGAAAAGGTGCGGCAGAAGTTGTATACAGTAAGTCTTTTTGTCTTGAATTTATTTATTTTCAAATATTTGATTTTATTTTTAAACTTCAAAATGGGACACTTTGACCTGCAACATAACAGGAGGGTTAAAGAGCAAAGTGAACATTGTTCAATGTAATAAAATCCTACAGGTATAGTCCGGTGCTTTGTGTAAATTCTGAGAAATCCTGTAATAAGCTGAATGACTAGAAATTTAAAAAACAAGCTCAAAATCCATCTCTTCATCCATTTCTATGTCACTTGTTCTGTTTAGGATCACAGGGAGCTGGAGTCTTTCACAGTCTACTTCAGTCCAGTACACACTGGACTCCTCACCAGTCAATAACAGGACACATAAACACTGGCAGTCAGGTAAGTCTACTGACGGACACCATCAGTGACTTAGTGGAAATTATTCCGAATTAGAATCAGAATATTTTTTAATAATTATTTTTCCATCCCTTTTCTGTGTTGCTTGTCCTTATTATAATATCTCAGTTATTATATATTATTACATATGATGTATTATCCTATTTCCTTCACAGTATGAAAAAGTTAAATAATTTGTGTCTTTCTGTCTGTCTCTTGCTCTCTCTCTCTATCTGTCTGTCTGTCTATCTATCTATCTATCTATCTATCTATCTATCTATCTATCTATCTATCTATCTATCTATCTATCTATCTATCTATCTATCTATCTATCTATCTATCTATCTATCTAGCAATCATTTGTTTTTAACTCAAAGTGGGTTGTGTACTGTATATACTAATAATAACACTGAGTGAACCCCCATTGCCATACATTCCAGACCCACTCGCTAGAGGTGAAAAGGTTTCGATTTCCCCAATAGACAAGTAGAAAGGTTACACCCAAAAATCTGCGATGTAGTGGGGCCACATTAGGTGAACCATGATATTGCGGCCACACTGTACTCCACAATACAGTCAAAATGTGTTCAAATCCATTCTCTTGACAAAACACAGTTATAGTGTTTGTTTTTTCATCAAAATATCTCTCTGACACGTTAGGTACGCGCTCCAACCTATGTTTGGTGTGTGCGGCAGGACTTCTGGAGGATCCAGCCACAGGTCTGTTCAGCTCTCCCCGGGATGCAGACTGAGTAATTGTGCGAATGCTGTTACTGGGATGCCCAGGAGTATGGAAGTTTGTGATGCTGCCGTTCCGTTGTGGGGAGGGAGTTTGGATGGACGGATCCTGGCTAGTGATGTCACTCTCCTGTTCATCTGGCTTTGGATCCCCCACTTCCTCTCCTGGAGCCTGAAGTCGTGCTGAGGAAAGGTTAAATATTACAGTGTGAATAAGTGAGAGTCCACCCCACAAAAAACATGCAAATAAATAAATAAATAAACTATAATGCAAGATAGCACACCTGCAGTGATCTGGAAGACTTTCTTTTTATCATCAGTGCGCTCCTAAAAGGATTAAACAGATGCTGTCATCTCTCTTCTACATTTCCTGAACCTCTTTCAAATGTGCTGTCGTATGTGATTGTCCATATTTCACTCCATGGCTTTAAAGACAGTTGGGCTTAGTTGGGTTCATGCCGTTGGCAAGAGAGTTATATTTAGTCATAATAGCTACCCCTAAAATACCAATAGAATACATTTGTAATTTATTATTACTCTAATGGACTATGTTATTGAATGTTCGATTAGTTTACAGTGGGAGATAGTTGATGTGATTAATTTGAGTTTATGAGACAGTTTGCTCCTGATGCTCCAGTTTTCTTCACTCTCTGTATGTGGGACCCGTGGTAGTAATGCTGTTGTACAATATTGGGTTCCTAAGTGGAATTACATAAATGCTTCCAACTATGTGTGTATATATATATATATATATATATATATATATATATATATATATATATATATATATATTTTTTAAATTTTATTTTGTTACAATACAATGTTTATGTGCAGTGACTACAGTAATTTACTAGTGGTATATATATTTTAATTTTTTATTTTGTTACAATACAATGTTTATGTGCAGTGACTACAGTAATTTACTAGTGGGTAATCATAACATGAGTTGTTGAAGTTCATCAAGGCACTTGAGAAAGCTATGGGGTCGTTCAAACCCAGAAAAAGGGTCCTGTAATATTCAATAGACACTGTCCAGCTATTGTCGTCACATGTGGCTGTAATTGTTGCTGATGTGTTGTGTGTTGCAGGTGGGTAAGAGTGACAAAATTATAACTTGCAATATTGTTAGTAGACGAGTCTGTGTGTCCAGCAGTAATGTGAATATAATGCGTTTTTGAGCACACATGTATAAGTTCAAGGCGTGTAGTAATTAGCAAATGACTACTGTAGCAATTTATGTAACAATTGGCCATTACTATACTGTATATTATATGATTGTACATCAATTGGATATGACAAACATATTTTGAGTTAGTACATTAAGCAACAGGTGCTTTTATAGGAAGTGATGGAGGAATGCCTCGAATTCAGTAGCCAAAGTCCAACTGTCATCGTCATATGTTACACTTGCTGATGTGCTGTGTATTGCAGTGTTGTAAAGAAGATCACTTCTCAGAAAAACCCTGCACCTCTGGATTTATTTGTGTCCATGTGTGCGACATGTATACCTGTACTTTCATTTATCAGACCTTTCAACTTTTTATGTGCCTCCGGCAGGAATAAAGCAGTTATGGCCCATTCACTGCTACTTGATACTATTTGATTAGCTGTATCAATGATAATATTGTATTATGCTGTATGTGTCGTACAACAGCGGTCATACATTGACCAGGGCCCACGCCTGTGGATATAGAATATACAGATGATTAAGTAAACATTGTAAAAGCAACTTGCAAACACATGGGCTTTATTAACACAGTACATGCATCATATCTTTTGCTGCTGTAGCCAAATATTTCCCAAAAATAATAGTAGTAGTAATATTTTCATTTTAGTAAGATAAGAAATGTGGTTATTACATCCTTCCATCTCGGTTCCACACTCCAAACCTCCCAACCTTTAGAAAATGATGGTAATGTACCGTAATTTCTCGTGTATAATGCGCATTTACCCCCCTTTTGACAATTAAAAGTCAATAGTGCGCATTATACATGGGTATAGAGGCAAATGGAAAAAAACATGCACATTTTATAACATTTTGCCGCCATCTAGTGGTTATGAAAAAGCTGTACAATTTCATTCCAAAATGCCACCATCACCTCGTGGTTATAAAAAAGGTGTAGACTACACTTTCATTCCAATATGACAGGGGTATGTATGACTGCATATATGTACAGTTGTGCTCATAAGTTTACATACCCTGGCAGAACTTCCTCAGAAGCAACAGAAAGTTTTCACACCTGTCATCTTCATTCTCATCTCCATTTTCATTGCTGGTTAATTCCTCTCTCTCCATGTATTTAATCACACGCTGGCTTGAACTGAAAAAGCTGAACAGCGTTCATCGCTGCCACGGCTGCTACTGTAGCTAATCCTAAATACATCGGCAAAAGTGGACATACCGCCCCTTTTGACGTCACTACCCAGCGACGCAAACAACAACTGCGACCAATGTTGAAATAACATTTCAGAAAAATATATAAACCTGGAAATAATTTTCTAAAGTTGTGAGGGGCAGCTGTGGCGAAGGATGTTTCCTGGAGTCCACGATCATCTCTACAGTCTTGAGTGTGTTCAGCTCCAGGTTGTATTGTCAGCACCAAAGCTCCAGACACTCCACTTCCTGTCGATATGCAGACTCATCACCGTCTTTGATGAGGCCAATGACTGTGGTGTCATCTGCAAACTTCAAGGGTTTGAAAGCCGGGTGCGTTGAGGTGCAGTCATTCGTGTAGAGAGAAGACCCGGCGAGTATGAATGACGCAAACTCGCGCAGTGAGTCGAATGACTTATAGTTCACAAACAGCGACTCCAAGTCCAGGCTGCATTGTGTGCTGAGTTCCGTAACATCAGTACACAATTTTTCGTTGATGTAGAAACATATTCCACCACCTTTTGTCTTCCCCAATAGCTCCATGTCGCAGTCTGCTCTGTATAGTTGGAAGCTGGGCAGCAGTACGCCGCCGTCAGGGATGCGTTCACAAAGCAAAGTCTCTGAAGCAGAAGGCGGCAGAACATGCAGTTTTACTGGTGGTCTTTGTGAGGAGATGAAGCTCGTCCATTTTGTTGAGTAGAGAGCATAGATTTGCAAGGTGAATCGAGTTCCCAAGGTATTTTGAATGAACTGAATATTTTGAATTCATAAAAGAATGATGTGTTTTTGTTGTTGTTGTTGTTGAATGCCTCCTTCACTTGAATAAGTTTAATTTGTTTGTGTTAAAACTGGGAATGTTTTGCATGTGGAAAATAATTTAGGGAATCATTGGTATGTTGAATGATTTGAATCGGCTGAGAAATGTAAAATGTCTTTTAACCCCGAAAAAGTAATGAGAATATTAATAAAGCATTTTGGTGTCGAATAACATGTCTAACCACAACAGACCAGTGTTTGTGGTATGGCCATATATTATGTTACAGTTTAAATAAACCCAAATAAAATTGGCCACCCAATCAAGAGCCAAACCCAAAAGTAAAACCAAGCAAAATGTCTTTGCAAGTGACTTCAAATTCAGGATTATCAACTTTAAATGTACGGTATATTTTCAATCTGTCAGTTGGTTAAAGACTCACTGTCTGGAGCTGGATCATCAGCTGGTTGTTGGTGAATTTTAGAGACCTGGCAATGGCCTGGAGATAGTATATCAGCATGCTAAAACACAAACAAAAAAATCTAAATCAAAGTACTAGTTCCATTGTGCGTGCGTGTGTTTGTGTATGTGTGCGTGCGTGCGTGTGTTTGTGTGTGTGTGCGTGCGTGCGTGTGTGGTCTTACAACAGAAGCAGTAGTGCTGGTAACACTACTACAGGGCTGGTGACATAACTCATCACTTTACTGAACCACTGGGGAAAGTCGCTGGCCACTGTTTCAGATATGATGTCATAGATTTTCTCTTGACCGCTGCAATGTACAGTTTCATACTTGGATTATCTCACAGTGAAACAATCTAGAGCGTTATCACACTTAAGAAAGCCCCTGCTCTAACGAGACATGGCAAAAACTGAATGATTTGGGATTCACATTATGAAATTAATTTCACTGATTAAGAGTGGTAAAAAGATACCAAGATACCTACAGTACTTAAGAATTGGTGAGAAACACATCCTAATCCACAGTATTTACCAATGTACTGTATCCCCAATGTAAAATTATTTTTTGGCAGCTGTGGCTACGTGGTCCATGACACCTCCTGCCTCTGTAGGTATACCAGTTGGCTCTGGTGCCCATGTTGTGTCACTATAATGACGGGTTTAAATGCAATGGCTGAATTTTGTAATAAAATTAATGACAGTGAAGAGGGTTCTTCTTACCTAAATGGTCCACAGTGCTGTGATGGCCGGTATCTTACAATGGCAAATATTGTGGGCAACATACACAGAAATAGCATGAAGAGCAGCATCGCCAAGTAGAAATTATTTGATCTGCAACAGAGTCATTAAATTGATTTAAAAACAAGCCTTAAAAACATAAAAATCATTCTGTCTCAAAGAAAAGAAAGAAATACTTCATTAAAAATAAAATTAGATTATTAAAGTAATGCCAAATCCCAGATTATGGTGATATATACATCCCCATGAGTAAACTTGGTGGTATCCATGGCATGATACAACAGACATCCCAAGACGTAAGACAATTCCACTGGCAGGACCTCAAACTCTGTTACATATGAAAACGTTATGGCTTATATTACAAATGAAGGTAGGTGGTTCAGAACCCCTCTGTACAGTTCATATACTGTGTGTGTGTGTGTGTATATCTATCTATCTCTATCTATCTATCTATCTATCTATCTATCTATCTATCTATCTATCTATCTATCTATCTATCTATCTATCTATCTATCTATCTATCTATCTATCTATCTATCTATCTATAATATTCAGGTGTCTCGGTCAAAGGTCTGACATTTTTCAGGCAAAATACACAAAGAATACAAATACAAAATTACAGCACACTCAACTTTTAACACCATGGTTGTAATCACTCCGTTTTGGAGGGGCAGTTCTGCCTCATTCAAATGAGCCACTGCTCACCCCACACCCCATCTATATTACTGCACCAATGCTGATTATGGCATTGGTTACCATGACAACCGGAGGCAGAGCTACCGGGTTGCCATGAAGGGACCCAGAGAGTGAAGATACAAAGTCACCTTAAGGATTTGAAGATCAATTGCATTTTCACTTGCGGAGGTAAAACTTTGATCACACAGTACTGAATTACACTTACTCTGATTTACAATTAGTATGAGCTGTGCACGTGGACATGTGCATGTCACAGTGGATGGGTGGGCAGCCACTCCAGAGACCCAACTATTTGTAAGTAAATGAAAATGTCAATATTCCATAATCCATCCATCCATCCATTTTCTGAGTCGCTTATCCTCACAAGGGTCGCAGGAGTGCTGGAACCTATCCCAGCTATCATCGGGCAGGAGGCGGGGTATACCCTGAACCGGTTGCCAGCCAATCGCAGGGCACATAGAAACAAACAACAATTCACACTCACATTCACACCTACGGGCAATTTAGAGTCTTCAATTAACCTCGCATGCATGTTTTTGGGATGTGGGAGGAAACTGGAGTGCCCGGAGAAAACCCACGCATGCACAGGAAGAACATGCACAGGGAGAACATGCAAACTCCGGATTGAACCCTGGTCCTCAGAATTGTGAGGCAGATGCTCTAACCAGTCGTCCACCGTGCCGCCATTCCATAATGTATCCCCTTTAATGTTTTGTTTCAGTCCAGGAACCAGGTACTATCCATTGAAGAGTAGACTCTTTTTTTTTGAAAACAATGGATGACACTAGTACTAAAGAAGCAAATGCCTGACCTGGATGCTTTGAAGACCTGCTGATGGGGAACATTACAGGTGAGGACTGCCCAGCTCCTGAGATACATTAGACCAATCAGCTTCAACACATTAAAGGCAGGAAGACAAGGGGAGAAAAACGCTCCCATCCTGTGAGAGAGAAAGAGTTATTTTCATACCTTGTGGGTGACATCAGTAAAAGACATCCATTGAGTTCATTGTTGCAAGGTGACAGTTCTGAAATTAGATGACAAAATCTGACGGGGCTGGGCACAGAGGTGGAATTGAGACATAAAGGTATTTTGTAACAGGTTCATGGATACTGAGCAGCACCGGACAGACTGTTAGCTGATCTTCTATTGTAGTCAAGCAAGCTAAAGATTTTACAAATGTTTCAACTTACCAGATCATCCCTTGGTTATAAATCAAGTGCAAGACATTCTCTGCTATTTTGAATTCCCCATATTCAGGCTGAAAATACACACATAACCATGTAGTTTTCAACAAAATTTTTCATTTCCGTGTCACAAAACTTGAACTCATAAATTATATGATCAAATGACTGGTGTTCTCATCGATCTGGGTAAATGTTTACAGTATATCAATAAAAGCACTCTCTAAAAACAGGTGGGTCAAAAATAACTCAATTGTTTTTTGTTTTTTTAACTCAGCCACTGGGTAATTATAGCACCAAGCAAACAGTTGTTAATTTGACCCAGTAGGATGGGTTGGTCGATTTTAACCCAACAGATGAGTTAAATATTTCACCCAAATGCTGTATCAAATCAACTACAATGCTGGGTTGTTTCAATCCCATATGTGTGTTATATGTTGTCCCCTTATGCTGGGTCAAATTAACTACAATGCTGAGTTGTTTCAACCCCATTGCTTGTCATACACCCTTCTCAGATGCTGGGCCAAGTCAACTAAAATGCTGGATTTTTTCAGCAGCCATGTTTGTTAAGACATTTATTGGGCCAAAAAAAGAATTACATCCAAGTAAATTTTTTTACTTTGGAAAAAATTGCTGGAATTTTGTTACAGTCAATTACGCTACTCTATCTTAAATTGCGGTAACCCAATCCCCACATGCTCCCCGATCTTGTCCAATCTCAGGAGCTAAGCAGGGTCAGTTCTGGTTAGTACTTGGATGGGAAACCACCTAGGAATAACAGGTGCTGGGGTTGGGCAGTGGGCCAATTACCTGCTCCTGTAAAAAAAACTGGATTGCTGAAACTGCAATTTTGGCCTAATGTACCTCATGGCATTGGGAGCTCTAACAAACTACTGACTAACCTCAAGTTGAACTTCTGATTCATTATAAACTACTATTTTTAATTACACCTTCATCAATAGATTTTCTTTGGTCACAAGCCGAAACATTACTTAATGTAGGTCACTATAATATGCATGCACAACAAAAACTTTTACAATGGAGAAAAGTTAAATTTGCAATCAAAACATATTTAAAGTCGAACAACTTATGATGATATAAAATAAAAACAGGAAAATTATCTTCAAAAGACCTTTATTGTGATGATTGTGTATTGTTCAAACCTTATGCAACCTAATAATTGCCAATAAGCATAAAAGTTGACAATTTGTACCATTGCAAATCAAGGTAAAAAAGATCTATCAAGGAAATAAAATACAGTTCAATACATTATTGAATATGATAAAAGCAAAAAAACATCAATTCTCCTATTCAATGTTGACATTTTAAGTGCAGTGTCACCGGATATGTACAACACAAATCTGAATACAACCTAGAAAAACAAACACCAACAAAACAAACAACACGCTCCATCCAAATGCCTCTCTTTAACCATCCAATATTTAGAGCTCGACACTCTTTGCGTCATTTTCTTTAATCCTATATCTCCATGAATATTTTCTGTAGAGCATCAAAATTGTGTTTTCACATACTTGGGTTGGACAAGTCTCGCACAGAGATAAGGCCAAACAGCATGGCACATCCATGTGCGTGTAATGGCAACTCACATAGAACTTTCACACCTTCAATAATGATGCCAAATGTCACATGGTGTTTGAAGAAGTTCACCCCGCCATCCCTGATGACACACTGCCATGGTACACCTGGTAATAAATATCCTGTTCCACATTACTCCTGACCAAACTGATAAAAGACATCCATCCATCCATTTTCTGAGCCGCTTCTCCTCACTAGGGTCGCGGGCGTGCTGGAGCCAATCCCAGCTGTCATCGGGCAGGAGGCGGGGTACACCCTGAACTGGTTGCCAGGCAATCGCAGGGCACACAGAAACAAACAACCATTTGCACTCACATTCACACCTACGGGCAATTTAGAGTCTCCAATTAATGCATGTTTTTGGGATGTGGGAGGAAACCGGAGTGCCCGGAGAAAACCCACGCAGGCACGGGGAGAACATGCATACTCCACACAGGCGGGGCCGGGAATTGAACCCGGGTCTTCAGAACTGTGAGGCTGACGCTCTAACCAGTCGGCCACCGTGATAAAAGACAATAAATTTATTAGAAAGTTCTTCAGATAAAAGCAGTGTCTCATGTACCAAAAGAAAAAAATATCTACACAAACAACTCTCAATTAGATCTAAATTACAAAAAAACAAAAATGTAAAAATGTAATGTGCAAAGTCCAGTTGATGGTCAACTGTGGCTTTTTCAAATATTTTTGTCATAGCAAACATTTGATGGCTACAAGATAAGTATTTTAAGTATATTCCAAGACAAGATAAGTATATTCCAAGACGTTGCTGCAACAAAAAATTAATACAGCAAAGCAAATTTGTTCATATAGCGCATTTCATACACAAGGTAACTCAACATGCATTAAATGATTAAAAGCATTTACAAGCAAAGAAAAAAACAGCTTATAAACGTTTAAAACAAAGGAAAATAAAAATACAATTAAAAGAGCATACAGTGCAAGAAATATCATTTAAAAGTGGAAATGCTCTAAGAAGCATGAGAAAAAAGAACACCTGTACTTAAAAACATTCACACTTGGGGCTGACGTCACTTCTGTTGGCAACTTATTCCATTTGTGTGCAGCATAACAGCTAAATGCTGCTTCACCATGTTTGCTTTGGACTCTATGTTCCACTATTTGACCGGTAGATCTTAGGGCCCTACTGGATTTATATTCCATTTCTTTCTTTCATATATTCAGGATCCAAACCATTTAATGATTTATAATAGTACATTTAATTGGATATTTTATGTATTATTATTATTAATAGTTCCTTTTCTTTAAATAGTATAATGCGGCTTCAGAGTGTCTTCAGACCCTTTAGGTTTTTACCCTATTTTGTTGCATTGTAGCTTCAATTTAAATGGATCAAATTAATTATCTATTATTATTTGGATTTACCATGATAAAATATGTAGATTTATACCACTAAACTCGTTGAGAATATCATTTACCAGGAGTAGTGTCCTCCACCAGTGTGTCATTTGACGACTGTCCAATCTCATGACACCAAATTTACAACAAACCCGAGTATTTCTTGAGAATCTTATACCAATTATGAACTTGAATATTTAAATATTCAAAGACATTTTCTAAAGCTTAAGTGATCAGTGCTAAACTACTTACCAAATACTCTTTGAAGAGTTCATCTACATCTTCCCTAATGTAGACAATAAGGCCCTTCAGCACACTGTTAACATTTACCTCAAGGCTCTCTACTGTAGGTGAGAGACAAACACATACTTAATGCAAAATTAAGCTGTCCATTTTTACAATTTCACTTGCACAACTTCGGATTCAAATTCCCCATGATGCGCAAATGGGTAGGTGGAGTTACAGTAATCGTGATTTACAGATGCTTTTTAAGAAACTGTGATAACGCCTGTTAACACCTGTTTACATGCCGTAGTGTCCATGGGTAAGACACATAACCGCTAACTGACCTGAAGGGTAGAGGGTCTGTGAATATGTTAACAAAGTTAACAGTTCCTGATGGGCAGGTTAGCTCTTTCCTATCAATGTATGAATTTGTGTGAAACTGTGAATATATGAATGTGATGAGTACTGTAAAGAACTTTGAGTGGTCTGAAGACTAGAGTAGCATGTATTAAGACCAAGTCCATTTACCATGACACATTTGTGTTGACAAAATTACAACTGTTGCTTCTACATACGTTAAGGCTGCACAACATTGGAAAAAAATGACACTGCGATTGTTTTGTAACCCTGTGGTATTGCGATTTGAAAAAATACAGATGACAGCATACTCGTGACATGAAAACCATCGCACGTTTTTCTTATTCACTCTGTGTATTCTTGGGACAGTTTGTAATGACAACAACCATTATAAATAGGTTTTACACGACCAGGATTTTTGGGGCCGATCACCGATTTTAAAGAAAACAATAACCGATCGCAACATGGAGCAATGTGTCTATTTAAATGACCTGTTCATTTACTGTGTATACTTGTGTACTTCATTGCTCCAAAAATTATATTTACAATAAATATGTATCTTTGTTCATCTATTTATGTCAGTGAGGCATAGTGACAGACACAAAAAAATTAATAGTCTTCTATTAGACGTACAGGCAAGAACTTAAATGTGCGAAGCCTACAGTGAAAACAGTCAAAAAGTGGACCAATGAAGCCCAGATGGAACTTCAAAGCTATTTAGACTGCACAGACTGGAGTGCCTTTGAAAATTCAGCTGGCAGCCTGGATGAATATACGGACACTGTCACATCCTATATCAGTTTCTGTGAAGAGGTTTGTGTACCAACAAAATCATTTCGCACATTCAACAACAACAAGCCGTGATTAACTGCTAAACTTAAGCAGCTTCGCCAAGCTAAGGAGGACGCATATCAGAGCGGGGACAGGGCCCTGTATAATCGAGCTAGAAACCATCTTACTAAAGAAATTAACATTGCAAAGAGAATCTATGCAGCAAAGTTGGAAAAACAGTTTAGCGCAAACGACTCTAAATCAGTCTGGCATGCATTCCAATCGCTGACTAATTACAAGCGACTATCCCCCCAAGCTGAGAACAATAGCACACTAGCCAACGACTTGAATACCTTCTACTGCAGATTTGAAAAGGACAGTTTCACACCACACACCCACCCGGCCGCACCCGCGACCACAACCACACCTCTGACTTCTGCGTTAACCATCCATGAACAGGATGTGAGAAGCATCTTCAAACAACAGAAGATTAACAAAGCGGCAGGCCCGGACCATGTGTCCCCATCCTGCCTCAAAGTCTGCACGGACCAGCTCGCTCCAGTCTTCACTCAGATCCTCAACAGATCTTTGGAAATGTGCGAAGTTCCATCCTGTTTCAAACGCTCCACCATCATTCCAGTCCCCAAGAAACCTGCAATCTCTGGTCTGATTGACTACAGGCCTGTCGCTTTGACATCTGTGGTCATGAAGTCCTTTGAACGTCTCGTGCTGGACCACCTCAAGAGTGTCACAGGTCCCCTGCTGGACCCCCTGCAGTTTGCCTACCAAGCGAAAAGGTCTGCGGATGATGCAGTAAACATGGGACTGCACTTCATCCTAGAACACCTCGACAGTGCAGGGACCTACGCGAGGATCCTGTTCATGGACTTCAGCTCAGCGTTCAACACCATCATCCCTGAACTCCTTTCAACCAAGCTTCTCCAGCTCAGTGTCTCACCTGCCATCTGCCAGTGGATTTACAGCTTTCTGACGGGCAGGACACAGCAGGTCAGGCTGGGGGAGGCCACCTCATCCACACGCAGCATCAGCACTGGGGCACCCCAAGGTTGTGTCCTCTCTCCGCTGCTCTTCTCTCTCTACACGAACGACTGCACCTCAGCAAACCCGACTGTCAAACTCCTGAAGTTTGCAGATGACACCACTGTCATCGGCCTCATCAAGGACGGTGACGAGTCTGCATATCGACAGGAAGCGGAGCGGCTGGAGCTGTGGTGAGGCCGACACAACCTGGAGCTGAACACGCTCAAGACTGTAGAGATGATCGTGGACTTCAGTAGGCATCCTTCGTCACAGCTGCCCCTCACGTTGTCCAGCTGCCTTGTGTCAACCGTCGAGACCTTCAAGTTCCTGGGAATTACAATCTCTCAGGACCTGAAGTGGGCGACCAACATCAACTCCGTCCTCAAAAAGGCCCAGCAGAGGATGTACTTCCTGCGGCTTCTGAGAAAGCACGGCCTGCCACCGGAGCTGCTGAGACAGTTCTACACAGCAGTCATCGAATCAGTCCTGTGTTCTTCCATCACAGTCTGGTTTGGTGCTGCTACAAAACTGCTGAAAGGATTGTCGGTACCCCCCTACCCACCATTGAGGACTTGCACGCTGCCAGAACTAAGACAAGGGCGTGCAAAATCCTCTCGGACCCTCCGCACCCCGGTCACCAGCTCTTCCAGCTCCTTCCCTCAGGTAGGCGTTACCGATCAATGCAAACTAGAACTAGTAGACATTCCAACAGCTTCTTCCCTCTTGCGATCAACTTCTTAAACACCTAACCTATAATTCCATTACAATAAGCTGGCAATTTCTTGAATTGAGTTCGTTATCACATTTCTGTGGGGCCAATTATGTACTACTCGTGCACTCACTGTAGTTGTCTCGCCATGCTGCACTATTTGCATATACTGGCCACTCATGCCAGAGTAGCATCTGCTCCATTTGCACACTGATTGAGGAGTATCTGTAACATTTGCACAACCAACATTGTCCCAGATGATCGCACTACTCGTCACTTTAAACCGCATACACTCCTTGAAGTCTCAGCGCCCTTTGGACAATGGTCATTGCACCGGACTATTGCAATATTAGTCATTCGAACTGCTCTAAGTGCTAGAGGACTCTGCATCTTTTTGCACAATTGTTTTTTGTCAATAAATTGACTGTAAATTGACTGTCTGTTGTACTAGAGCGGCTCCAACTACCGGAGACAAATTCCTTGTGTGTTTTGGACATACTTGGCAAATAAAGATGATTCTGATTCTGATTTTGATTAGATGGCAGGAAGTACATAGAGTAATTAATGTATCCACTTTTTGTGACATTTTTTTTGTTGGTGTGCCGTGAGTTTTTCAATTGTAAAATATGTTCCTTGGCTCCATAAAGGTTGGAAATCACTGCTCTAGTCAGATCGTGTATTCTAATCAGTCAGGTCAAACCAACATTACAACATGACAGAAATAATGCGTGCTAACTTACTGTAATTAAATTACTTTGTTGTAATTAAATTACTTCACCCACACCGAAACTTTAGAGCATGATTTGACAGAACGGCGGCATGTTTACGTACAATCGTTAGTGCTAGCACTAGCTTGCTAGGCTACATAACGTTTCGTTGCCTGCTTGCGAGCCGTATCGTATTAAAAGTATGTGAACATACCTCAAGCAAGCCTTAAACGAACATCCTCTCATGTCCTGAGCACCAGTGACCACCAACACACATTTTTCCACATTTTGTCCTTACAATACAGTCAGCGCAATCCACCCTTGTTGTCGTCGCCACAGTAACGAGTGTATCCAGTCGCAGTTGACAAGATAAAGCCCAATGATCGTAAAAAACGGGATGCGGTGGTATTGGAATACAAAATTTTATTGCAGTAGTCTGACGAAGTGCGATCGTGAAGGAGCAAATTTGTCTTGTAGTCTGATCCGGCATTACGTGTTGTCTGTCTCAGACGTGTTGTCTGTCCTACACCCCCGACATGTTTTTTTTTTTTTTAATAGCTTTATTGGCCGTCAGATATATACAGTACTAAGTCAAAAGACACGTGACAAGGCTAAAAGTAAACTAGCTTTTATGATTCAAATATACTGTGCACGATGGCGACGCGGAGTAAATGTCTTTTGCAGTGCCGATCAATGACCTCATTGATCAGATCGGCGAATTATGACATTAAAGCGGATCAGCATATAATGCTATGCTGATACCAATCAGGCCGATAAAATCGGTGAAAAGTCTAATTATAAACTGAAAATAAATTATGTTCAACAGCGCATCGAAGTATACGCAGTAATTTGTGTGAAGTCTACCTCTATTTAAATGCATAGTATTGAGCAGGTAACAGTCATTTCTTTTCATGCCAGTTATACTTTAGAGTCATTAGCGCATTATTAACACTTTCCATTTGTTTTTAATCAATGTTATTTTAAACATACGACCAGCGATTTGACCCTATGACGCCAAAATGCAAAGTCTCGCCTGTTTGATTTTCGGGACGGCAGACAAAGGAGCAGAAAACAGTGGTGAAAAGAAGATAATTGAGAACTGATAAATATAAGAAACTGACATGCAAACACCAAAGGCAGCAAAAAGGTGACAAAAAAAAATACACAACATTGTAGGGAGGGTCTGGGGGGATCCCCTGGAAATGGTTAAATAAGAAATAATTGATCAATAAAAGTAGCGAGCGACATTTACATCATTGTAACAGAGTAAAAGTACCATTATTTCTTAAAAGCAGAAGCAGCGGAAGTGTTTTTTCTGGTCTCGTCAACTCCTGTGACTTGCCCAAAGTAGGTCCCGAGCGCACAGGCGGAATGTCAGGCCTATGCACTCGCATATATACTCCCTGTGTGTGGATGGTGGATGCGTGGTATGGATCTAACTGCCAGCGTTCAAGGAGTATGAAAAAGCCTATGATGTCAGCGACGTCCCCCCCCCCCCCCCCCCCCCCACCCCAGGAAAAACTCATCGTATCTATACGATTCACGTAAATGGCCTACTTTGAGCTCAAAATGGCGAATTTTGCCGATAGGCAACTGATTTGCATGTATGAAGAAAACATTGGGTCCTTGAAATTTTTACAAATTCATCATGACAAGACCTACGCAAGTATGATACTTAAACACGACGCCTCGTGTTTGTGTGCATGCGCAATGTGACGTCCTATTTTGTGCCCGTGTGATGTCATGGACATGTTCCGTCCACAGTAGAAGCTGTATTTGTTTGTGTAATGTGAACGACTACATAAAAAGATCGCAAAAATTAGAATTGGGCATCATGCCCTGGAGTGTGAAGGTAGCCTTAAACTATTGACAGTACAATTGTGACTGGTGGAATGATGGACGCAGTACATGTTCGGTACCAGAGTTCTTTTGCTCCCTGCATCGCAGGACCTTGCAATGTAATTATTGCACATGCGCACATCACGATGCCAATGATCAAACATTGTATCATGCTGCCCCAAATTACTTGTTACAACTGTATCTGATAGGGTCAATTTTGATGACATGGGCAAGTACATACTTAATCAAGAACTTTCAGTATACAGTATTTTGAGTCTTCTCTTGCACAGTTGCTCTCTTGTTTTTGATTATCGCAATTAGCTTGCTGTGCTGCTTGTCCGCCAGGAAGCCAGGAATAACGGTGCAAGTGGAACACTTGGAATGCTCAATTCACCATTGACCTTTAAAAACAAAATGGAACACGAATTATGATTATATTACAACTGTGTGATGAGATCTTCTTTAACATCGGGGCCATCACATTGAGGATGAGAAATACTGTCATTTGGCTACTACACAGGCCACAAGTGATATTTTGCTATGGATTAATAACAGTTGCTTACATCATCCATTTTGAACAATGCAGGCCATCTCTCTTTCAACTCGTCCACTCCAGTTTCCATTCCCACAAGGTCCCGTCTTGGCAGCGAATGTCTTGTCCATTTTGTCCTTTATCACTACACAACAGTTTAATATCTTCACTTCCTTTAAAAGTGACAGTAGCTCATCTTACAAATAGTCTATGGATTCTCCACTTGAAATGTCAGGTACAGTACGTGGTTGGCCTCTCCTCTCCTAGGTCGCTTTATGTTTTGTAATTGCAAAGCGTCCTCTGGAGCTTTGGACTGCAGTGAATTTGCAAGTAACTCAGAACACCCGAGGAGGAGCTCTATGTCATTCATTTGAATGGACATACCATCATCATAGAAAGTGACAATATTTATTTACTTCTATCATCAGTTATTTGTATGACCTTGACAGTTGCCAAATCCTCACGTTCGGCCATAGATGTCAAGTTCACTAGCGTATCTCCAAGGTCTCGGTCTTGGTACTGGAGTACAGAATTTCCAGCTAACCCACACAATTTTCTGATTTAATCCATGAGTTTCTCCATTGTCTCTGGAATTCCATCAGATTAAGCTACCTGATGTCATCAGAATTCAGAATAATTTGTAGCTTGGGTGGTCTTTTCACGGCCATGTCAGCCCATCCAAAAGCGAAAGGAAAGGAAAACAACAATAAAACACTTTATTAGTCTCCCTCAAATAAACAAATTGAATGATTTAGATTTCTTTTACCATAACTGTGAAAAAGGATAAATGCACAATTTCATTTTAACAGACATGCAAACACCAAAGGCATGAAAAAGGTGACAAAAAAAAATTAAAATAAAAATGTAAGAAAACATTGTAGGGGGGGCCTGGGTGGATTGTTTTTAATTTTAACATAAATTAAGCAATCTGAAAGACTGAAATGTACAATAAAGCAAAATAAAATTAAAATTCTTCATGCAGAAAAAACATTTATTTACACCTCTCAAGTACATGTTGACCTCTCCTTGAGCCGTCGCCTTATTGTGGTGGAGGGGTTTGTGTGTACCAATGATCCTAGGAACTAAGTTGTCTGGGGCTTCACGTCCCTGGTAGGGTCACCCATGGCAAATAGGTCCTAGGTGAGGAACCAGACAAAGCACGGCTCCAAAAACCCCTATGCCTTGCCCAGATGCAGGTCACACCAGGACCCCCCCCCCCCCGGAGCCAGGCCTGGAGGTGGGCTCGAAGGCACAGCCCGAAAGGGTAACGTGGGTCCCCCTTCCCATGAGCTCACCACCTGTGGGAGGGGCCATAGGGGTCGGGTGCAGGGTGAGCTGGGCGGTGGCTGAAGGCGGGGACCTTGGCGATCCGATCCCCGG
Source organism: Phycodurus eques (assembly GCF_024500275.1). Lineage (NCBI taxonomy): Eukaryota > Metazoa > Chordata > Actinopteri > Syngnathiformes > Syngnathidae > Phycodurus > Phycodurus eques. Next base: position 37,997,384 of record NC_084526.1, read on the forward strand.
CTACAGAAACTGGCTCTTGGGACGTGGAATGTCACCTTTCTGGGAGGGAAGGAGCACAAGCTGATGTGTGAGGTTGATAAGTTCCGACTAGATATAGTCGGGCTCGCCTCCACACACGGCTTGGGCTCTGGTAGCAGTCCTCTTGAGTGGGGTTGGACTCTTTTCAACTCTAGAGTTGCCCATGGTGCGAGGCGCCGAGCAAGTTTGGGTATACTTATTGCCCCCCAGCTCGGCGCCTGTACGTTGGGGTTCACCCTCCCTCCGCCTTTGGGTGGGTTGACGGGTCCTGACTGTTGTTTGTGCCTATGCACCAAACAGCAGTTCAGAGTATCCACCCTTTTTGGAGTCCTTGGACGGGGTGCAGGAGACCGCTCCCGCTGGGGATTCCATCGTTCTGCTGGGGGACTTCAATGCTCACATGGGTAATGACAGTGAGACCTGGAAGGGCGTGATTGGGCAGAACGGCCCACCCGATCAAAACCCGAGTGGTGTTCTTTTATTGGACTTCTGTGCACACCACGGATTGTCCATAACGAACACCATGTTCAAGCATAAGGGTGTCCACACATCCACTTGGCACCAGGACACCCTAGGTCGCCGTTCGATGATCGCCTTTGTGGTCGTGTCATCGGACTTACGGCCAGATGTCTTGGACACTCGGTTGAAGAGAGGGGCGGAGCTGGCAACTGATCACCACCTGGTGGTGAGTTAGCTCCGATGGTGGGGGAAGATGCCGGTCTGACCTGGCAGGCCCAAACGTATTGTGAGGGTCTGCTGGGAACGTCTGGCAGAATCCCCTGTCAGAAGGAGTTACAACTCCCACCTCCGGCAGAACTTCTCCCACGTCCTGGGGGATATTGAGTCCGAGCGGACCATGCTCTGCGCCTCTCTTGCCGAGGTGGCCGACCAGAGCTGTGGCCGTAAAGTAGTCTGTGCCTGTCGTGGCGGAAATCCCCGAACCCGATGGTGGACACCAGCGGTGAGGGATGCCGTCAAGCTGAAGCTGTGCTATCAGGCTTTTTTGGCCTGTAGGACTCCTGAGGCAGCTGATGGGTACCAGCTGGCCAAGCGGAATGCAGCCTTATAGTACTAACATGCGCTACATGACAGCAAAATAGTGTCAGCAACAATACCATATATATATGTTACATTTGTAAAAAGAAGCCAAGGAAAGCATAGTCTTGTGAAAGACAAATTCATGCTATCCTGGATTAGCTATAGGCAGAATTATAGTAGTCGGTTAAATTTGTTGTCCATTGTCCAACCTCTAAAGCATACATATTCAAGTATCGTAAAACACACCTTTGACTGTATCAACATTCAAAACCTTAAATTCTTACCTCGTTTGAATTTTCGTGAAGCCAAGGATGTCCGCCGTCCTCGCTTTCCAATATGGCGGACAAAAAAAATGATCGGTGAGGTGGAAGGTGGAAACAGACCAATTGGGAGCCTGATGTGACGACGTTGGTCACGTGATATGAAAAGTTCCGGTCTCAACGTTGTGGTCTCAAGTCAAAACATTAACCCAGAATGGGATGTTATTTTAATGTTTTAAACTAACATTCCCGAACCCAGCGGTTGAGTACATAAAATAACCCATCTTGGATTGAGAGATTTGACCCAGCACAAAGACAACCCACAATGGAGAAAACATTTTATAACCCGGCATTTGGGTAGATGAAATAACCCAGTTTTTTTTAGTGTGTATTGGGCTTAAACATTACCCAGCTAACCACTTTTAACACTACTTTTCACACTACCATTACATTTCTCAGCGTATTAATCAATTAAAACAATGTGAAATTATTTACACAGTATATAATAAGAAGCAGGGAATCAGGCTCTCTGGAAAAAAGAGACTCGGGAGAGAAAATGCATTTACAAATATTGCGTTATAGCAGATATTTCTTAATAGTGGGTGCATGTTTTCATCATTTTTGTAAACAATTCAGCTAAACATAAGAGACTTCATTTTTAAAAAAGTAACATCCTTGTAAAATAAAGCCAAAATTAGAAGTTTGTTTGCTGTCCTTTCAGGCCAGCCAATTTAACGAGTGAAACCTTTAAGCATAACTAAAAAAAAACTATCTTCTACCCATCAGTCACAGTAAGATAAATAAATAATAAGGAAATTAAGTGTGTTCAACTTACAAACTTGCTCTCCAAATCCCAACAGCAGCAGTCACTGAGGTAGCGAACAACCAAACCTCTGATGAAATCAATGAGCAAGATGCTGGCCACCGTAAAGATCATGTCGATGATGGACAATTTCAGCATCTCCTGGAGGTACAGCATATGGTTGAAACATAATGATAGAAATATTAGCTAAAAAATAATAATGGGTTCATTTATAACTAGTGTCTTTAAAATGTTTCGTTTGTCTTCCATTCATCAATCTACAACCCCAATTCCAATGAAGTTGGGACGTTGTGTTAAAGATATATAAAAAAAAGAATACAATGATTTGCAAACAGAATACAATGATTTGAATATCATTGTATTCTGTTTTTATTTATGTTTAACACAACGTCCCAACTTCATTGAAATTAGGGTTGTATTAGCTATAGGAGACCACGTAACATAAACACATCCTATCTGAATGAACAGCCTCTTTGGGTAGGGTCTTGGCAAGATAATGGGGGATAAATTACAATTTTAAATACATATCATCCATACAGTACATAATGTCTGCCAAGGAGGTCATACAGCGGCTGAAATAAGTATTTAAGACGTAACCCTTTATTTTCACTAAATATCAGAATCAGAATCATCTTTATTTGCCAAGTATGTCCAAAAAACACACAAGGAATTTGTCTCCGGTAGTTGGAGCCGCTCTAGTACGACAACAGACAGTCAATTGACAGAAAACACTTTTGAGACATAAAGACATTGACAAAAAAAACAGTCACTGAGCAATAAAGGGTTGCTAGTTATCTGGTAATGGCGGTACATATATATATATATTTTTGGACAATTGTGCAAAATGATTGTGTGCAAAATGTGCAAAATGAGTCCTCTAGCACTTATAGGAGTTCGAATGACTAATATTACAATAGTCCGGTGCAATGACCATTGTGCAAAGGGCGCCCAGACTTCAAGGAGTGTATGCGGTTTAAAGTGACGAGTAGTGCGATAATCTGGGACAATGTTGATTGTGCAAATGCTGCAGATACTCCTCAATCAGTGTGCAAATGGAGCAGATGCTACTCTGGCATGAGTGGCCAGTATTGGTCAACAACAGATTTGCAAATAAAACAAATAAATATATTTCCAAAGGTGCTATTGACATGAAATTTTTACCAGATGTTGGCAACAACCGATCTAATTCATACATACAAAGACAGTAGAACGAATAAGATCAGAAATTAAATTGTGTATAATAATGTGAAATGACACATGAGAAAAGTATTGAACACATGAAGAAAGGGAGGTGCAAAAAGGCGTGGAAAGCCAAGACAACACCTAAAATCTATCAATAACCAAACAGCAATCCAGCCCCTTGTCGGTACAAATGAATAGCTGCTGGTTGAGTCCTAATTGATGGCCTAAATGTCTCATTGCCAAGGTGTGAATCAAAACACATCTCATGATGGGTCAGAGCAAAGAGCTGTCTCAAGACCATCCCAAACTAATTGGTGCAAAACAAAATGATGGCATTTAATTGTTACACGCGCATATCTAAGCTTATGAATGTTCCAGTGAGCATAGTTGCGGCCATAATACGTAAGTGGAAAGCCAATCATAGCACCATAAATTTGCCTCGGTCAGGTGCTCCTCACAAGATTTCTGACAGAGGAGTGCAAATAATAATCAGAAGAGTTGTCTAAGAGCCAAGGACCACATGTGGAGAGCTTCAAAAAGACCTGGAATTAGCAGATACTGTTGTCACAAGGAAAACTGAGAAATACACTCCGCCGCCCTGGCCTATACACACGCAAGACCCCATTGCTGGGGGAAAAAAAAGCATGTCAAAGCTCATTTAAAGTTTGCTGAACAACATTTGGACAAGCCAGTTAAATACTGGGAGAATATAGTCTGGTCTGATGAGAGCAAAATTGAACTGTTTGGATGCCATAATGCACACCACGTTTGGAGGAGAAATGTCATTGCACATCACACTAAGAACACCATACCAACAGTGAAGTTCGGAAGTGGGAACATGATGGTGTTGGGCTGCTTTTCAGCAAATGGTACTGGTAAACTTCACATTATTGAAGGAAGGATGAATGGGCAAATGTACCGATACATTCTTGACAAACATCTGCTGCCATTTATGAGGATTATAAAAATGAAACAATTCAGGACAATTGGACAATTCAGCAGGATAATCCAAAACAATTGGTTTCAAAAAAAAAAAAAAGCTGCTAGAATGGCCCAGCCAATCACCTGACTTCAATCGAAAATGTATGGAAAGAACTGAAACTCAAGATCCATAAAAGAAGCCCACGGAACCTTCAAGTTTTGAAGACTGCTTGTGTGGAGGAATGGTCCAAAATCACACCAAAGCAATGCACGCGACAATTTTCTCTATACAGGAGGCATCTTGAAGCTGCCATTGCAACGAAAGGCTTTTGTACAAAGTATTAAATAAATACCAGTTGCATGTTCAATACTTTTTCCCTGTGTCATTTCACAGGGAATATGATTACACACAACTTCATTGCTAAGCTTACTTGTTGTACTTTCTTTGTATGTATGGATTACTTAGCTTGTTCCCAACATCAAGTGAACCTTTCATGTCAATAGTGCCTTATATATTTAATGAGAAATATGGTGATGTGTTAAATACTTAATTCAGCTACTGTACATAATTTTTCATTATTGTGGATTGTTTGTTTATGTGTCTGTATGCAACAAACTGTTTTGTGTATGTAGGTTGTAGTAAATTTTATCCAGATTACCCATAATGCACATATAGCAGCTATTTATGGTTGAAAAGAAAAAATCACAATGCAAATGACATTTCCATCCTTCCATCCATTTTCTGAGCCGCTTTTCCTCACTAGGGTCGTGGGCGTGCTGGAGCCTATCCCAGCTGTCATCGGGCAGGAGGCCGGGTACACCCTGAACTGGTTGCCAGCCAATCGCAGGGCACATACAAACAAACAACCATTCGCACTCACAGTCACACCTACGGGCAATTTTAGAGTGTCCAATTAATGCATGTTTTTGGGATGTGGGAGGAAACCGGAGTGCCCAAAGAAAACCCACGCAGGCACGGGGAGAACATGCAAACTCCACACAGGCGGGGCTGGGGATTGAATCTGGGTCCTCAGAACTGTGAAGCTGACGCTCTAACCAGTCGGCCACCTTGCCACCCAAATGACATTTATATCACTTAAATCTTATTTGATCAGTTTTTCAATTTATAGTGCTTTTCTCATGTAGAAATTTGGTGGGTGCTCTCTGAGTTCTTTTCTATGGTTCCCAATGGTTCACGACTAAGTTAAAGTATCTGGGAATAATTTCTAAATAGAGTTTGTCCGTAAGCAGTTGTAGTAATCGGTGATCAATCATCCATCCATTTTCTATACAGCTTTCTTCATAAGAGTCGAAGGTAAAATGGAGTCTTTCGGCAAGAGGCGAGATACACCCTATAGACTGGTCACCAGCTAATTGCAGTGCACATACAAAGAAACAGACAAACAACCATTCACACTCACATTCACAACTATGGACAATTTAGCATTTTCAATGAACCTAAGAATATGCAAACTCCACACAAAAAGACCGAAGCAAAGATTCGAAACCCAAACCTCAGAACTTTGCTGCTACCATGCTGCCAATAGGTTATAAAACTAACAAAATGGTGCCGGCACGGTGGACGACTAGTTAGAGCGTCTACCTCACAGTTCTGAGGACCAGGGTTCAATCCCCGGCATCGCCTGTGTGGAGTTTGCATGTTCTCCCCGTACCTGCGTGGGTTTTCTCCAGGCACTCCGGTTTCCTCCCACATCCTAAAAACATGCATGGTAGGTTAATTGACGACTCTAAATTGCCCGTAGGTGTGAAATATGAGTGCGAATGGTTTTGTTTGTATGTGCCCTGCGATTGGCTGGCAACCAGTTCAGGGTGTACCCCACCTCCTGCCCGAAGATAGCTGGGATAGGCTCCAGCACGCCCGCGACCGAGTGAGGCTCAGAAAATGGATGGATGGATGGAACTAATAAAATGGTAAATAGAGTGCACTTATATAGTGCTTTAACTGTACTATCACGTTGCCCAAAGCGGTTTAAAGATGCTCACACATTCACCCATACATACACCAATGGACCGCTGCTACCATACAAGGCACTGCCAGGCCCACTGGGAGTTATTTAGGGTTCAGTGTCTTATAACGACACTTCAACAGTGGACAGTCAGGACCGGGATTTGAACTTTCGAACACTGGACTGGAGGAAAACCACAACGTGAATACTAAATGTGAGTCTCTGAAGGACAGACCATTTCAGACTAGAATATTTTCTAGCGTTAATATCATATGAATATACATTGCCAATGGCAATCTGTCAATCAGACCCATATTTCAATATAGCAAATAATACCTAATAATACAATTCATTACAATTATGAATAGACTATCATATTGCAGCCATATCACATTTTAAATTCATACATTTTCTATACCACTTATCCTTTTTAGGGTCACAAGGTTGCTGCAGCCTATTCCATCTGACTTCGGCTGAAAGGTGTGGTACAGAAGAGATCACAGCCAACCACAGGTATTGACAACTGCGCTATATTAGATTTATAAATTTGTCATTTAATTACTGTAATAAAGAAAGTCACAAACATAACCTGCCCAACGTAGGTTTCCCAGCACTGGTCCTGCTGAGAGCGAGTGTTCTTTTCAAACTGAGCTGTCTCGTTGGAGAAGGTCTCAGAGCTGCCCCTGCTTCTGTTGGTCACATCTAACATCGTGGCAATGGTGGCTATGGTGCTGTTGCGATAGGAGATTTCAGACACCAGGGTAGACAGGCTGGATGCACCAGGCTGTGCAATAGTGGCCAAATAGGAACTGGTGTTGGACCAGTTTGCTGGACTCACTGGAATCTGAAACAACATCCATATACATTCTTTATCACCTCAATCTGTCAGATTTTTAAATCAGTCACATCTCCTACAATTACTTTTTAAATACATTAATGTATTTTGTTACTTACATAAGCAGACTTGCCACAAGTTTAGTTTTTTTGCAAACAGCAACCAAATGACTGTGACAGAAGATTTTAATACAATCATCCATTAATTTTCTATTGTACTAATCCTGTTAAGGGTATCAGGAAGCTCGACCCTATTCCAGCTGACCTTGGGCAAAAAGCAGTCTACACCCTGGACTTGTCAGTGTAATTTTTGCCTATAGTGCCCTTGCACGGAAGTCAGCCGAGTGAGCCACGACACTACAGTGACCTTGGTTGTAATACGTTCTAAAATAAAATAATGTGTACTTTAATGTTTGTATCTGAAATTATGTAAACATCATTCATTCATTCCTCTGGTGATGAATGTCATTTGAAGAAAAAAAAAGTCAATACTGTCAGTGAGGCTCTCAAAATAAGCATTGCCCTGATCATATTATATCCAGTATGAACAGACATCCGTCGAATGCTGTTCAAGAGGTATACTGTATGTTGTGAAGTGTAAGGAATACCGGTACTTCCATAGTGCAGGCACAGTCAGCGGACACAACATGCACTGTTTCTACGTCTTTCACTGGTAGAGTATTTTAGGGTACTGAGGTAATTAAAAACAAACAAAAAAAACATTAACGAGGTTGTGGCGTCTAGACCCCAGAGCGTATATATTTTTTCATGGCAGGTTTTCCATGTTTCTTATTTCAGTTCATTATTTTATATTAGAACAAGGCATGGAAGGAGTCCAGTTTGCTGGCCTGAAAACCAAAAGGAAAGATCGTTAAGTTTGGTGTAGTACAGATGAGTGTAGTCGCATTAGCGTTATGTTGTGGTGAAGACAGGGCCATTTCAGGACTCCCTGGGGGGCCCTGGCAAGATAAAGACCATGGAGCCCACCCCCAACTTAACAAAATAACAGCATGATGGATAAGCAAAGATCCATCCATCCATCCATCCATTTTCTACCGCTTGTCCGAGGTCGCGTTGTGGGGACAGTAGCTTTAGCAGGGACGCCCAGACTTCCCTCTCCCCAGCCACTTCATCCAGCTCTTCCGGGGGGATCCCGAGGCGTTCCCAGGCCAGCCGAAAGACATAGTCTCTCCAGCGTGTCCTGGGTCGTCCCCCGGGTCTCCTCCCGGTGGGACATGCCTGGAAGACCTCACCAGGAAGGCGTCCGGGAGGCAACCAAATCAGATTCCCTAGCCACCTCATCTGGCTCCTCTCGATGTGGAGGAGCAGCGACTCTACTCTGAGAGCCTCCCAGATGACCGAGCTTCTCATCCTATCTTTAAGGGAGAGCCCGGAGACCCTGCAGAGGAAACTAATTTCGGCCGCTTGTATCTGTGATCATGTTCTTTCGGTCACAACCCACAGCTCGTGACCCATAGGTGAGGGTACGAGTGTAGATCGACCGGTAAATTGAGAGCTTTGCCTTTCGGCCTTCTTCACCAGAACAGACCGATACAAATTCTGCATCACTGCAGACGCTGCAGATCCGCCTGTCGATCTCCCATTCCATTCTTCCCTCACTCGTGAACAAGACCACATACTTGAACTCCTCCACTTGGGCCAGGAACTCATCCCGACCTGGAGAGGGCACGCCACCCTTTTCCCACTGAGGACCTTGGTCTCAGATTTGGAAGTGCTGTTTTTCATCCCAGCCTCTTCATACTCGGCTGCGAACTGCTCCAGTGAGAGTTGGCGATCACGGCTTGATGAAGCCAACAGACCGACATCACTTGCAAAAAGCAGAGATGCAATACTGAGGCCACCAAACCGGACCCCTCTACGCCTCGGCTGCGCCTTGAAATTCTGTCCATAAAAGTTATGAACAGAATCGGTGACAAAGGGGCAGCCTTGGCGGAGTCCAACCCTCACCGGGAACGAGTCCGACAGATATCCGGCAGATAAACAAAGATATATTTTATTAAAGATTTGACATAAACAAAGCCTGCTTAAAATCAACAAGTCTGCTAAAAGGTAATGTAATTGCAGTGTCGACGGGGTTCCAGTTGTGTCGTGGATATGGACCACTATTAGCTGTCTCTCAGGGGCCCTGAGCAGACACCAGCCAGCAACAGCTGGTCAGGGGCCCTATGCGGGCGATTTTCGACACGTTGCCGCTGCAGCATCTTAAGCTGTGCCATTGTTTTGTCATTGATCTGGTGCCAATGTCAGCCGTCTCTTGGGACCCAAGGCGATTGCCCAGTTTGCCGAGCCAAAAGGTGAGGCTCAATTTACCCTTAAATCTACATTCCCTTACTCACCTATGATCACACACTTTGTGTGGTGACCGACTGGACCAGGTCACTGATTGAAGGAACTGAAATTAGTTTCCTCCCCTGAGTGTCTGGGCTCATTCTTGAGAGATTAAGCAGTGAAATAGGATAGGGTAGGAGCTTTATCATGCGAGTGGGGTTCTGAGCTCCTGCTCTTCCACATCAAGTCAGGAGTGCTTCTATTTTATGCAAATATATACAGTACCAGTGTAAAAAAACTAAATAATTCAAATAAGGTAATAAAAATAAATATTATAAATATTTCATATGGTTTAGATACTTACTGCAGAGCTCATACTGTTGACCTTATCAAGGAGGGCAATAATGAGACTGTAGAGATTCCCAAGATATAAAACAAGCACTCTGTGAACACATCATATAGTTCATGACAAGAGACAAATAATATTGTTGTTAAACTAATCAGGAGAAATACCTGGCCAGCTGGAAACGCAGTGATGTTCTTGGATGATACATCTCTAACTGAGCTACAAGCTCAAAGGCAGATGGCGCAATCATGGTGATTAGAGAAACCACCACACTTACCTCAATAAAGGAAAAGGGTACATGTTAGACATGGTTTTCTAAGAATGGGAGGTGTGTCGACCAACATTGGTGAAACAGACCAATTTGGCACTGGTTCATAGTAAAAAGAAAGATTAAGAAAGATTTTGTGTCAATACACTACCAGGTATAATTCTTAATCAAGTCTGCTTCAAACTCATTCATCTTCAGCTATCATATGTCTGCAAGAACTCTTTGAATAATGGAACCAAGCGATTAATTAATATTGGCGTGTAATCTTTGTTCTTTCTCATATAGATGCAAGCAAAGTTAACGAAGAGACAACGTTCAAAACAGTAATTTTATTTGCAGTCCACCACAAGTCACAATTTTCAACTGATCTAAGAAAATAAAGTTGTTTCTAAGAAATAATCAGAATCAGCTTTATTGGCCAAGTATGTTAAAAGAATTTGTCTTTGTTTGTTTGACAACAAACGGCCACTATGACAAAATATTCATTTAGGACATACAAACACAAGAATGGAGAGTTATTGAGCAATGAAAGTGTCCTGCTATGGTGGTGATGTTGAAATAATGGCAATTGATGCAGAGTCCTCAGGCCATTATTCTTCCGTCCATCCATTTTCTTCTGCTTATCCGAGGTCGGGTCGAAGGGGCAGTAGCTTTAGCAGGGACGCCCAGACTTCCCTCCCCCCAGCAACTTCCTCCAGCTCTTCCGGGGGTATCCTGAGGCGTTCTGAGGCCAGCCAGGAGAAATATTCTCTCCAGCGTGTCCTGGGTTGTCCCCCGGGTCTCCTCCCGGTAGGACGTGACCGGAACACCTCACCAGTGAGGTGCCCAGGAGGCATCCTGATCAGATGCCCGAGCCACCTCATCTGGCTCCTCTCGATGCAGAGGAGCAGCGGGTCTACTCTAATTTTGGCCGCTTTATCCAGGATCTTGTTCTTTCAGTCACAACCCACAGCTCATGACCATAGGTGAGGGTAGGAACGTAGATCAACCGGTAAATTGAGAGCTTTGCCTTTCGGCCTTCTTCATTTCTTCAATCTCTTGTTTCATTCTTCCCTCACTCAAAAACAAGACCCCAAGATACTTGAACTCCTTCACTTGGGGTAGGATCTCATCCCCGACCTGGAGAGGGCACGCCACCCTTTTCCGACTGAGGACCATGGTCTCAGATTTGGAGGTGCTGATTTTCAACCCATCTGCTTCTCACTCGGCTGCAAACCGCTCCAGTGAGACATGGAGATCACAGCTTGATGAAGCCAACAAAAATACATCTGCAAAAAGCAGAGATGCAATACTGAGGCCATCAAACCAGACCCCCTCTATGCCAAGGCTGCACCTAGAAATTCTGTCCATAAAACTAATGAACAGAATCGGTGACAAAGGGTCCAACCCTTACCTGAAACGAGTCCGACTTACTGCAGACCAAACTCTGACACTGGTCGTACAGGGACTGAACAGTCCATATCAAGGGGTTCGGTACCCCATACTCCCGAAGCACCCTCCATAGGACTCCCCGAGGGACACGGTCGAATGCCTTCTCCAAGTCCACAAAACACATGTAGACTGGTTGGGTGAACTCCTATGGACCCTCGAGGACCCTGCCGAGGGTGTAGAGCTGCTCCACGGTTCCACGGCCAGACACAACCACACTGTTCCTCCAGAATCTGAGATTTGACTTCCCGGCGGACCCTCCTCTCCAGCACCCTTGAATAGACCTTACCAGGGAGGCTGAGGAGTGTGATGCCCCTGTAGTTGGAACACCAGCAGTACGGTGGACGACTGGTTAGAGCGTCTGCCTCACAGTTCTGAGGACCGGGGTTCAATCCCCAGCCCCGCCTGTGTAGAGTTTGCATGTTCTCCCCGTGCCTGCGTGGGTTTTCTCCGGGCACTCCGGTTTCCTCCCACATCCCAATAACATGCATGGTAGGTTAATTGACAACTCTAAATTGCCCGTAGGTGTGAATGTGAGTGTGAATGGTTGTTTGTTTGTATGTGCTCTGCGCGACTCTAGAGAGGAGAAGCGACTCAGAAAATTGATGGATTTCTTTGACCAACTTTCTGTCCCTTGTAATTACAGGGATGAAAAATGTCTGATGTCCATAGGGGTTTGACTTATTCTGGAAAAGACCCCGCAGATATCAGTCAGATTCACAGATAAGGTTCTTCATGGGTGGAGGAGGGGCCCTTCGAATCTTAGTGGACGGTGGTTTCAGGCAAGGGGGGGATGGGAGGAAGATCTTGGCATGGTGTGGACTTGACTCCAATATCGACAATAGCCTTCATCTTGTCTGTCAGACCTAACATGGCATTTAGGCAAGTACAGAGTGAGTTTTGCGTTGGGCTTTTCTCCAATGGGGCAGGGAGGGGTGTGGGAGATTGAAAGTGCTGCCTCATCTCATATCGTTCCTCTGATTGGTTGGGTGACGCTGATAAATCCAGCTGCACCTCGTGTCGCCTTATCTCTTGTTCCTCTGATTATTTGGGAACAACTGCAATCTTTTTGTCCTTCAGCCACAAAGCCAGTGTTTTCCTTTTGGGCCGCTGAATGACGTACACAGTGAAAAAATGTTGGCAGCCAACAAATTAATCCCTTGTCTATTTAGACAGAAACCATCTGTCTTGCCTTGCGCTCCCCAAAAAAGTGGAGATTGTCAATGAAATTCGGATAGTGCACTACAGACTTCTTTGAGCCACTTACCTAATTGACTGAGCCTACTGAAATGTTCATCTCCAATTCGTACTGTTGAGAGAGGTCCACTTATGAAAACCTCAGCATCCAAACATTGCACTTTTGTTTGGAGAACAATGAAATCTCGCTTCACTACCTCTGATTGCTGCTTGATAACGTCCAAGGCCCCTGTGTATATAATGACATATTTCACAGTTGGGTGCTGATTAATGATCAACAGGTTTTTTTTTTTTTAGAGCTATCAGACACCATGTCATTGGTAAAACACTACTTTGGTGTTCTTCTCACTGCAAAAACGGTTCACATCCTTGACAGCTCCATCACCAACTATTAATGTTTGGGGTGCCATTTTTTTCTTGTATGATTTAGTTTCATACCTTTCAGTAGTGGTGGGGGATGAGCATTCTTGGCCATGGTCTTGTAAAAGTGGATCAAATCTATTTATAAGTCTGATGTCAATGTTTTGCATTGACTCGGATTCTTTTTTCTTGCCTTTCGCTGTAGCGACCGTCCCCACTCACTTGGGGTTGAAGCATGCCAGAGATATATATATTTGTATCGTTTACATAGTTTACATGTATCGTTTATGTAGGACAAATATCTGTCCTATATATTTGGGCTTTGCTCCCAGTAAATACCAAGGAGAACTGCTGGATAATCCATGACCGTTTCCACAGTCCACATCCGTCCTCTTTGTTGGGCTAAGTGGCTATCTGTTAGCACACTTTTGCTCAACATTTTGAGACATCGAAAGACTGGTTTCCCGACTGTCCATTTACACTTCAAGACGGTGGATTTTCGTTTCCAGGATTGACATCCTCTGCAGCAGTCCGTGATAGTCCTCAGTGGAAAACAGAGGCATCTTGATTGCTGGACTTGTTGCTAATAGCAGGCTTGTGCTAATTAGCAGGCCATGCTTACGTAATGGTGAGAGGGTATCAGAAAATATTGGAATATGGCAAGAACAGACTGTAGCTACAAAAAAGTACAATCCTACAGGTTTAAAAAGATCCAGGAGTCGCTGCTTCTAATTTTTTTAGAAGAAAAACAAACTTATCAGCAAGAAAAAAAATGCAAACACAGGCGAAGCCAGCAGACCGAGCAAAAAAGTGTCTGCACTGTACGAGAGCGAGAGAGAATCTCACAAACAACAGTCAGGAACAGTCCCCCCTACCCTCCCATCCACTGAGGTGAACCCCAATGTGCAGCCACCAAGCCAGGGGCAATAAGTATATCCACACCTGCGCGACGCCTCTCAGAGTGGAAGACAGTCCAACCCTGCTCAAAAGGACGGGTACCAGAGCCCAAGCCGTGTGTGGAGGCGAGCCCAACTATATGCAGTCGGAACCTCTCGACCTCACACACCAGCTCGTTCTCCTTCCCTGCCATAGAGTTGAGATTTCACGTCCCGAGAGCCAGCTTCTGTAGCCGGGGATTGGATCGCCAAGGTCCCTGCCTTCGGCCACCGCCCAGCTCACACTGTAACCGACCCCTCTGGCCACTCCCACAGATCGTGAGCCCATGGGAGGGCGGACCCACGTTACCCTTTCGGGCTGTGCCCGGCCGAGTCCCATGGGTGCAGGCCTGGCCACCAAGCGCTTGCCTTCGAGCCCCACCTCTAGGCCTGGCTCCAGAGGGGGCCCCCGGTGACCGGGCGAGTGAAACCTAAATCCATTTATAATATTCATCATGGGGGTCTTTTTTGCTATGCTTTGTCAGGTCCCTCACCTAGTACCTGTTTACCTGATTTGCCCTACCAGGGGCGTGAAGCCCCAGGCAACTTAGCTCCTAGGATCATTGGGAGACACAAACCCCGGCTCCAGGAGGAGAAGCCCTCAGGCAATTTAGAGCAATTTAAAGTGAGTACTGCAATGATCTGGTACAGTGATGATTGTGCAAATGGTGCAAAGAGTTCTCAAACACATGCATAAGGGAGCAGTAGTAATCAACAACAGTATCCAAATAGTGTTGCGTAATAAAACAGTGAGTGCACGAATAATGTAGAAGTGTCCTGACAGAGATGTGCAAAATGGCAGCTGGCAGTCAATTGTTTAAGAAGTTAATGGCAAGAAGCTGTTGGAATGTCTGCTGGTTCGAGTTTGCGTTGTTCGATAGCGCCTACCTGAGGGAAGGAGCTGGAATAGGTGGTGATCAGGATGTGGAGTGTCCAAGAGGATTTTGCATGCCCTTTTCTTAGTCCTGGCAGCGCGCAAGTCCTCAAGAGTGGGTAGGTTGGTCCCAATAATTGTTTCGGCAGCCTTGACTGTCCGTTGCAGTCTGATTTTGTCCTTCAGTGGGAGCAACAAACCAGATTGTGATGGATGAACACAAAATGACTGCTGTGTAAAACTGCCTCAACATCCTCTGCTGGGGCTTTTTGAATATAGAGTTGATGTTGGTCTCCCACATCAGGTCCTGTGAGACTATAATTCCCAGGAACCTGAAGGTCTCAACAGTTGACACGGCAGTTGGACAGTGTGAGGGGCAGCTATTGTGAAGGATGTTTCCTGAAGTACACGGTCATCTCTACCGTCTTGAGCGTGTTCAGCTCCAGGTTGCCACTCCACCTCCTGTCATATGCAGACTCGTCACCATCTTTGATGAGGCCGATGACTGTGGTGTCATTTACAAACGTCAGGATTTTGACAGCTGGATGTGTTTAGGTGTGGTCGTCTATGTTGAGAGAGAAGAACAGCGGCCACATCCTTGGGTGGCCCCGGTGCGGATGGTGCGTGTGGATGAAGTGATGTTTCCCAGCCTCAACTGCTGTGTCCTGCCCGTCAGGAAGCTGTAAATCCACTGGCAGATGGCATGAAAGAATTTGAGCTAGAGAAGCTTGGAGGAGAGGAGTTTGATGATGATGGTGTTGAACGCAGAGCTGAAGTTCACAAACAGGATCCTCACATAGGTCCCTGTGCCGTCGAGGTGTTCCAGGATGAAGGATGATGTTGACTGCGTCATCCACAGAGTTGGACATTGTTGGTCAGATCAAATACAATACATTGAATCCATTCGGTTCCTCGTTCATTCCCCCACTATAGCTAAGATGTTTAAGCGATCGTTTTTAAATGTTTTTCTTTTTTGCAGTGTACAGGCAAGTCAAAATTTAGAGTTGCGCGCCTTCAGTGTCGTACCATATTGTGCCGAAATATGCTGGAAGCTTTGAAGTTAACTGTAAACGATACCATTGTCACGTGTAATTAAAATCAAGAAGAGCCCTCAGTGTCAGACAGTACCACATTTTGCTCTTTCATTATTTATAGTTCCCACAGAAGAGAATATAAACTGTACCTGTGAGTATTGTTGTGTGCTGTGTTGTCCATGTTGCCGCTTTGTGTGTGTTAAAGTAGCATTTGTTTGAAGTTTTATAATTACAGTTAATACCTATGCTAATTTCCACTAGTCCATCTATAGCATTTCACATTATGTTCAATCAAATTGTTTGGGGCGGCACGCTGGACGACTGGTTAGCGCGTCAGCCTCACAGTTCTGAGGACCCGGATTCAATCCCCGGCCCAGCTTGTGTGGAGTTTGCATGTTCTCCCCGTGCCTGCGTGGGTTTTCTCTGGGCACTCTGGTTTCCTCCCACATCCCAAAAACATGCATTAATTGGAGACTCTAAATTGCCTGTAGGTGTGACTGTGAGTGCGAAGGGTTGTTTTGTTTGTGCCCCGCGATTGGCTGGCAACCACTTCAGGGTGTACCCCGCCTCCTGCCCGATGACAGCTGGGATAGGCTCCAGCACGCCCGCGACCCTAGTGAGGATAAGCGGCTCAGAAAATGGATGGATGGAAATTATTTGGTTTCTTTGAACATTTGTTGATTTTTGGTGGTGTTTAATTCTCATTTGTTTATTTAATGTGTAAGTTTTACAGAGAACTGCGCTGGCAAGAGAGTAAAAACAGGCACTAAGAAATACTTTAAAATGTGTTTTAAACAGTTTAAATGTGTTTAAAGCCTATGGAAGGAGTAAACCACAAGAGAAACGATTAGATGGTCCCTCTATATCACGGGTGAGTCTGGAACATATCTCCCGCACTAAATGGGGGTTCACTGTACATATGTCCACTTAATTAACAATCAAGAATCATGTTAGTGCTTTTAGTAAACAGTAACAACAGGTCAGTGCTACTATTTATTCATGTGGGAATTGTATTATATGATAACCAGCTAGCTGTCACTGTCAGATGCCTCATCCGTTGGATCAGTGGCAGGTCTCCACTTTCACTGATTGTTTGGAACGGCATTGTATACCGGATAATCTAATATAATGATGATGATGTCTGCTCTTCTCTTCTGTACCTCATTCTTCTCCCACAGCGTCAGCTCTGGTTTCTCTTGCTCCAATTTCTGAGAACGATCCACCACAAAGTAGATGATGTAGATGCTGCCAGCTAGAGACATCAGCACCAGGATATTGGCTAATAAACGCAAACTGATCAGAACGGCCCTGAAGAAATACAAAGAAACATAGTTTTGAAAAACACTTTGGTACTGAGGGAACTACAATTCTAAACATGGCTTGTGAGGTACAATCATAAGTATATAATTACTGTACTGTATCTACTGTATATTATTTCTATATATCCAATGTCGTATCAAAATGTATCAGAACGAGCAAGGTGGATGAACTAATTTAAGATAGATGAAATATGACTGCTTATCCATTTATTGATGACCCAACGTGTAGAACCACGATACCTACAGACTGGTATCTTTCTTCTTTTCCTGTTCTTCAACAATAGCTTCCTGCAAAGAAAACCCTGAAGGTGAATGTTTAAATATAAAATGCAACATAATCGTATATTCAGGGGTACACATAACAATTTTGGTCTGGTTCTCAAAGGAGCACTAGGGGTTGTTGCTTGGTGCTATTCTTTTTCTTGACCTCAATATCATAAGGGGTCTCACACATGGCACCATTCACGCTAACACCACCACTGCTTGAAGTATGGGACAGCGCAATCAGCTGATTTTGCGTAGTTCTCTTTCGCAGCGGTCCCCAATCTATTTTGCACCACAGACCGGTTTGACAAAACGGCAAAAGCGGCGTCGTTTGCAGGAGGAGTTTCTCGTGTGACACGCTGACGGCTGAGCTCAATTGAACTGAGAAAGGAATGGATCAGTGCAAAAAGTGATTCCGTTCAGTTTGTTCACTCAAAAGATTTGTGTTTGAACGAGTCGTACACAAACGACACTACACTACAACACTACTCGAGCACTGTCTACGGCTCCACTCCAAATGCCAAATGCTTGGTACGCAAATGTACAGGGACACACTTGAACAACCCCAACCCGCTTTTAATATTTTCAGTGTACATGCACACCTGCGCACCACTTATGTGCACCCCTACTTATATTATAGTACAGTAGTTACTGTATGATTACAGGCTGTATGTCGCTATACTGTATGTATTGACAGCAATTATTGAATAATCTGACCCTGATGTTGTTGACGATGGCTGCTCCTTTGCTCTCCGCAGCCTCTGGATTTCCAATCAAGTAATCCCAGGCACAAAATACCTTCCAGCAGAATGTGAAGTTTTCATCTGAGGCACTGGCTAGACTTAGTCGGGAATTCTTGGCCATTCTGAATAAATATTATGACAGTTAAAAGGATCACATATAAATAATGGTAACATACTGTGAATTATCAGTTGATTTTCCCTTTTCCATCACCATCAGGTTAAAAAATACTGTACTTCTGATGGGATGACGACAAAGAACTGTAGCTGGTGTTAGATATAAAAAGGTGTTTGCTCTAGGATACAACAGAACCTCCAAAGTTAAACATGATTTATTCTACAACCCAAAGTATTCTTTGCACAGCCATAATGCAAAACCACATTATGATTCTGTGACACAGGTAGACTTCCAATTTTTGTTCTAGTTCCAAAACAATTTTTCCTTAGGAAATATTGTAAATCTAATTAATTCACTGTAGGGTCAAATTGCGGCATTAACTGTACATTAATGAACTAACAGTTGTTAGGAAACTATAAGAAACTATGTTTCTTTACGCTCAATCTTCAGTTCCTGGCAGTGTAGCCAACGCGAGTGATGTCATGCACGCTGTCATCACGAGATTACAATTTCAGCAACCCAGTGCCTTCATACTGGTCACGGAAGACTTCTATCTTTTCCTCATCTCCTAACAACTTCACTCGTGTTAGACGGTGAAATGAGAGCAATTAAAACTTCGGATCTTCTGTATGCCAAAATGCCAATGTGAAGGGAGCTCTTCTTTCCCCACCTTTGGGGAGTCTAACCACAACTGACTGAATACAACTTGGACTGTGACAGTTTGCTTTAATACACAGCAGAGGTGCTGCAGGAGTTTTTCAATTAGTATATTATAATTAAAAAATAATATTTCAGAATATTATTGTTGTTGTTCCTCTCCTTGAACCGTCACCTTATCGTGGTGGAGGGGTTTGTGTGTCCCAATAATCCTTGAACCTAAGTTGTCTGGGGCTTCACGTCCCTGGTAGGGTCACCCATGGCAAACAGGTCCAAGGTGAGGGACCAGACAAAGCAGAGCTCCCAAAACTCCTATGACGAACAAAATCTATGGATCTAGGTTTCCCTTGCCCGGACGCGGGTCACCGGGGCCTCTGGAGCCAGGCCTGGAGGTGGGGCTTGAAGGCGAACGCCTGTTGGCTTGGCCTGCACCCATGGGGCCCGGCCGGCAACAGCCCGAAAGGGTAACATGGGCCCCCCTTCACATGGGCTCACCACCTGTGGGAGGGGCCATAGGGGTCGGGTGCAGTGTGAGCTGGGTGGTGGCTGAAGGCGGGGACCTTGGCGATCCGATTCCCGGGTACAGAAGCTGGCTCAAGGGACTTGGAATGTCACCTCTCCGGCAGGGAAGGAGCCCGAGCTGGTGTGTGAGGTTGAAAAGTTCAGACGAGATATCGTCGGGCTCGCCTCTACACACGGCTTGGGCTCTGGTACCAGTCCTCTTGAGAGGGGTTGGACTCTTTGCCACTCTGGCGTTGCCCACGGTGAGAGGCGCCGAGCAGGTGTGGGTATACTTATTGCCCACCGCCTCGGCGCCTGTACATTGGGGTTCACCCCGGTGGATGAGAGGGTAGCCTCCCTCCGCCTTCGGGTGGGGGGACGGGTCCTGACTGTTATCTGTGCCTATGCACCAAACAGCAGTTCAGAGTACCCACCCTTTGTGGAGTCCTTAGAGGGGGTGCTGGAGAGCGCTCCCGCTGGGGACTCCATCGTTCTGCTGGGGGACTTCAATGCTCATGTGGGCAATGACAGTGAGACCTGGAAGGGCGTGATTGGGAGGAACGGCCCCCCAGATCAGAACCCGAGTGGTGTTCTGTTATTGGACTTCTGTGCTCACCAAGGATTGTCCATAACGAACACCATGTTCAAGCATAAGGGTGTCCACATGTGCACTTGGCACCAGGACACCCTAGGTTGCCATTTGATGATCAAATTTGTGGTCGTGTCATTGGACTTGCGGCCGCATGTCTTGGACACCCGGGTGAAGGGGCGGAGCTTTCAACCGATCACCACATGGTGGTGAATTGGATCCAATGGTGGGGGAAGATGCCGGTCCGACGTGGGAGGCCCAAATGTATTTTGAGGGTCTGCTGGGAATGTCTGACAGAATCCGCTCTCAGAAGGAGTTTCAACTCCCACCTCCGGCAAAACCTCTCCCACGTCCTGGGGGAGGCGGGGGATATTGAGTCCGAATGGACCACGTTCCGCGCCTCTATTGCCGAGGCGGCCGACCAGAGCTCTGGCCGTAAGGTAGTCGGTGCCTGTCGTGGCGGCAATCCTCGAACCCGTTGGTGGACACCAGCAGTGAGGGATGTCGTCAAGCTGAAGAAGGAGTCCTATCAGGTCTTTTTCGACTGTGGACTCCTGAAGCAGCTGATGGGTACCGGCTGGCCAAGTGGAATGCGGCTTTGGTGGTCGCTGAGGCAAAAACACGGGCGTGGGAGGAGTTCGGTGAAGCCATGAAGAATGGCTTCCGGACAGCTTCGAGGAAATTCTGGTCCACCATCCGGCGTCTCAGGAGGGGGAAGAAGTGCACCATCAACACTGTGTATAGTGGGGTTGGGGCGCTGCTGAACTCGACTCGGGACGTTGTGAATCAGTGGGGAGAATACTTCGAAGACCACCTCAATTCCGCCGACACGCCTTCCCATGAGGAAACAGAGTCTGGAGTATATGAGCGGGCTCTTCTATCTCTGGGGTTGAGGTCACCGAGGTGGTTAAAAAGCTCCTCAGTTGCAAGGCCCCGGGGGTGGATGAGATTCGCCCGCAGTTCCTCAAGGCTCTCGATGTTGTAGGGCTCCCTGCCGTGGAACAGTGGACCAGCTCCACGATCCTCGTGGGTGCATGGGAGTTCGCCCAACCAGTCTACATGCATTTTGTGGACTTGAAGAAGGCGTTCGACCGTGTCCTTCGGGGAGTCCTATGGGGGGTGCTTCGGGACTATGGGGTACCAAACCCCTTGATACGGACCGTTCAGTCCCTGTACGACCGGTGTCAGAATTTGGTCTGCATTGCCGGCAGTAAGTCAGACTCGTTTCCGGTAAGGGTTGGACTCTGCCAAGGCTGCCCTTTGTCACCGATTCTGTTCATTAGTTTTATGGACAGAATTTCTAGGTGCAGCCGAGGCGTAGAGGGGGTCCGGTTTGGTGGCCTCAGTATTGCATCTCTGCTTTTTGCAGATGATAGGGTTCTGTTGGCTTGATCAGGCCGTGATCCCCCACTCTCACTGGAGTGGTTCGCAGCCGAGTGTGAAGCGGCTGGGATGAGAATCAGCACCTCTAAATCTTAGACCATGGTCCTTAGTCGGAAAAGGGTGAGGTGCCCTCTCTAGGTCAGGGATGAGATCCTTCCCCAAGTGGTGGAGTTAAACTATCTTGGGGTCTTGTTCACGAGTGAGGGAAGAATGGAACGGGAGATCGACAGGCGGACTGTCTGACTTTGTATCGGTCCGTTGTGGTAAAGAATTTACCGGTCGATCTACGCTCTTAACCTCACCTATGGTCACGAGCTGTGGGCTGTGACTGAAAGAACAAGATCCCGGATACAAGCGGCCGAAATGAGTTTCCTCCGCAGGGTGTCCAGGCTTTCCCTTCGAGATAAGTTGAGAAGCTCGGTCATCTGGGAGGCGCTCAGAGTCGAGCCGCTACTCCTCCGCATTGAGAGGAGCCAGATGAGGTGGCTCGGGCATCTGTTTAGGATGCCTCCAGAACACCTCCCTGGTGAGGTGTTCCGGGCACATCCCACCGGGAGGAGACCCCGGTGATGACCCAGGATACGCTGGAGAGACTATGTCTCTCGACTTGCCTGGGAAAGCCTCGGGATCCCCTCGGAAGAGCTACAGGAAGTGGCTGAGGGAAGTCTGGGCTTCCCTGCTGAGCCTGCTGCCCCCGCGACCCGACCTCGGATAAGCAGAAGACAATGGATGGATGGATTGTTATGTTTTATGTTACGTACAGCACTTTTTACAGCTGCAATTGTATTTTTGCTGTAGAAGTGCTCTGGAAATTGAGTTGAGAACAGACAATATTTAAGTCTGTCATTCATGTATAAAGAGAAATTAAACACTAAAATAAAACTAATAACACTGATCGCTTAAGAGACCTGACATACTCGTAATGGAGAGCAAACAGGAAGGTGTTTGCAGGAACTGTAACCGAGTGACGGTTTATATTTATATAATATTGCTAGAATGTAGGCGGCATGGTAAACGACTGGTTAGAGCGTCTACCTCACAGTTCTAAGGACTGTGGTTCATCCCCAGTGCTGCTTGTGTGGAGTTTGCATGTTCTCCCCGTGCCTGCGTGGGTTTTCTCCGGGCGTTCCGGTTTCCTCCCACATTCCATTTTTCTAGAAAATTACGGTTGAATTTGGAGGCTCCGTTGTAACTACTTCAACATTGCATGGTTTATATACATTTTTACATTGCCAATTTAGTTTTTATTTGTTAAACTTCCTTACCTACTTGACAGTATCAGCATAAGGTTCAAGACTCCCAGTATGAGTATGGGAAGCAACAAACAGTAGTATGATGTAATTTCTATGCTTGACTGCCATTAAAAGCCTTCACTGAACATTAAACAAATATTTTAAATCATAGCTGTCAAAGTTCACCAAAGAGGAATAAGATTTTTACTATTGCTTGAAAAGTGCTCATTCCATTTAAATTACATCAACTGAGAGCATAGTTTTTTTTATTCAGATTACAAAATGCTATTAAAACATAACAACATAATAACAAGAAATATTACAATTACTTTCTTAACAGAATGATGAAACTGTAGGCAAACACAGCCATCCCAACCAAGAAGTAGGCAAGGGGCAACCGGTATCCGGCACTGCCGATTTTCCTTACCCTCCCGTAATAGCCATAAAATAACACCGAGTACTGTAGGTAACCCTGCGGAGCATTAAACACACACACAAACACACACACACATATGCACACACACACACACACACACAGATAATATGATAGAGTAACAATTTGTCATATAGAATTACAAGGGTGGGTTAAATTAGATTTCATGTACAGGTCAGGGACACACTAAATAATGCTTTATTAATTGTGCATTCTATCTATATGTAATGTGCTATTAAGCTATTGATTAAAAATAAAAAGAGAGAAAATCTTGCCCCAAGGGACCATATGGTGTCCAGGTCCTGAGCAGAAGCCAGGTGCTCTTTGGGAATAGTTTTACTCCTTGTGGTTCCAAACGGGGCTCCAGCAAGCAGCTAGCACAGACACATAAAAACAGTCAATAGATTATCAGGATAATGCCAGAAATAAAAACATTGAATATAAACTCAAGAATGTAGAATGAACTGTGGTGTAAAAGGGTTTAACTTGCAATTATATTATGAAAATAAAAATGTTTTCACAAGTTTGTGTTAGCACCCAGTTGCATAACCACCACTTTAAGTATTGATTTCAGGTATTCTCAATCAGAGCAAGTATTTTATTCCCCCCCAACAGTGCATAATTTATAATATTTCAATAACAATAATTTAACACCATCATTTTGTCGCAATCATAGCTGTTGGCCACCATTTAGCTTGCATTTCTCTCCTTGGCTGCATCATTTACAGAAAAGAGGGAGAGACAAACTGACAGAGCAATCATGATGTTTAATGGTGATAAACTGACAGAGCAATCATGATGTTTAATGCTGGGTGTTAGGACTCAATGCAGAGCTCGGACAAGAGTGTGGACGCAGAGGACATTTCGTCCCAACCAACAGAGCAGCACAAGTGTGGCACTGGGGAATCACAGAGAGGATTACTCGTGTGGGGAAATTGCTCGTGTCTGTATGTCAGTGATCATAAATTCATGCTGCCCTTTGTTTTTCTATGCTATCTCTGAAGACGTTTCTAATTTAGTAGGCTAAATTGTAATCTACTAACACTAGATTGGTATTATGCTTTCCTGAAACAGATACAACTAAGCATTGAATCCAAAACATATTAGATATCTATCTGATATATGTTGATAAAAGCAGCTGTGTATGAGATTAACATCAAGAGGATCAACAAAGGAAGAACTATTTTTCAAAAGCTCTAAATCTGTTTTTATTATTTGAGAAAAAATACATGTATTAGTTCAGATAATTTTACAAAACAAGTTCATCCTGCTCAAATAATCCATTGGCTCAGTCTGTTCGACAAAAAATAATAAGAGTCCTACAATGAATGGCACGGCAAGAGATACAGTGGGCATGGAAGATTTTCAGACCCCCTTAAATTATTCACTTTTTTTTTATATTGCAGCCATTTGTTAAAATCATTTAAGTTCATTTTTCCCTCGTTAATGTACACACAGCACCGCATATTGACAGAAAAAAAAACGTAATTGTTGAAATTTCTGCTGATTTATTAAAAAAGAAAAACTGAAATATCACACACCCATAAGTATTCAGACCCTTTGCTGTGACATTCATATATTTAACTCAGGTGCTGTACATTTCTTCCTTAAAATGGTTGTACACCTTCATTGGAGTCCAGCTGTGTTTGATTATACTGATTGGACTTGATTAGGAAAGCCACACCCCTGTCTATATAAGACCTTACAGCTCACAGTGCATGTCAGAGCAAATGATCAGAACCTTTCCTAGAACTGGCCGTCCGGCCAAACTGAGCAACTGGGGGAGAAGAGCCTTGGTGAGAGAGGTAAAGAAGACCAAAGATCACTGAGGCTGAGTTCCAGAGATGCATTCGGGAGACAGGAGAAAGTTCTCGAAGGTCAAACATCACTGCAGTCCTCCACCAGTCGGGGCTTTATGGCAGAGTGGCGCAACGGAAGCCTGTCCTCAGTGCAAGACACATAAAACCCACATGGAGTTTGCTATAAAAAAAATAAAAAAACACCTGAAGGACTCCAACATGGTGAGAAATAGATTCTCAGGTCTAATGAGACCAAGATAGAAATTGTTGGCCTTAATTCTAAGTGGCATGTGTTCGAGAAAACCAGGCACTACTCATCACCTGTCCAATACAGTCCCAACAGTGAAGCATAGTGGTGTTTTTCAGCTGCAGGGAGAGGGAAACTGGTTGCAATCAAAGGTAAAGATAAATGCGGCCAAGTACAGGGATATCCTGGACGAAAACCTTCTCCAGAGTGCTCAGAACCTCAGACTGGGTCGAAGGTTCACCTTCAAAAAAGACAATGACCCTAAGCACACAGGTAAAATACCGAAGGAGTGGCTTCAGAACAACTCTGTGACTCTTTGGATGGCCTAGCCAGAGCCCTGACTTAAACCCAATTGAGCATCTCTGGAAAGACCTGAAAATGGCTGGCCACCAACGTTCACCATCCAACCTGACAGAACTGGAGAGGATCTGCAAGTAGGAATGGCAGAGGATCCCCATATCCAGGTCTGAAAACATTCCGCACCCACTGTATCTTTTAAAGTTTGTCTTTCATCTTGTTTTGGAAAAGAGCTCTTCAAATCAAGCCTTAAAGGTGATTGGGAGGCAGTGAAGAGATTTAAGAAATGTAATAATGTGTTCTGATCTTTGTTCTGGTCAGAACACAAGCTGTAGCATTCTGAATGAGCTGCAGCTGTTTAATGCTCTTTTACGGGAGTCCAGTTAGAAGACCATTATAATAGTCATGTATACTGTACTTGAGATAAAAGCATGGATGAGCTTCTTCTGGTCTGCTTGACACCTGCAAGTCTTCGCTCTGGATATGTTCTGCTAGTAGAAGGCTGTTTTAGTAATTGATTTGATATGACTGCTGTAAGTCAGATCGGAAGCATCCCAACAGGGTCAAATTGCCATGCTCCATCTGACAGGGGGACTACCAATGAAAATTTTCCCTTTGGCTATAATTGGGCGCATTTACATTTTTATTGTTGAAACATTTATTAATGTACATTGTCCTTCTGTTACAAATACAAGAGCAACAAAAGAAAAGAACCCCTGCCTTTTCATTCAAACAGCATTCATGCAAGCATAACTCTTAGCCTACAGGGTTTGTACTAACGAAATCTGTGATTTCAAACCCTTGTCTATTGGCTGCTTATACTGATGTTAAATTCCATCCATGCATTCATTTTCTTTACTGCTTATCCTCACTAGGGTCACGGGATGCTTCAGCCTATCCCAGCTATCTTCGTGCGGGAGGCGGGATACACCCTGAACCGGTTGCCAGCCAATCGCAGGGCACATAGAAACAGGGGCCACGCTAGACGACTGGTCAGCACATCTGCCTCACAGTTCTGAGGACTCTGGTTCAAATTTCGGCCTTGCTTCTGTGGAGTTTGCATTTTCTCCCCGTACTTGTGTGGGTTTTGTCCGGGCACTCCGGTTTCCTCCCACATCCCAAAAACAGTAATGGGAGGTTGATTGAAGGCGTAGGCGTGAATGTGAGTGCGAATGGTTGTTTGTTTATATGTGCCCTGCAATTGGCTGGCGACCAGTTCAGGGTGTACTCCACCTCCCGCCTGAAGATAGTTGGAATAGGCTTCAGCACGTCTGTGACCCTTGTGAGGATAAGCAGTACAGAAAATGGATGGTTGGATTTTCATGCAAGCATTTATACTTCACCAGTTGAGGTTTACAAATGAATGAATTTTGCTGGCTAATTAACATTACTAACGGTGGATATAAAGTCTACACACCTTTGTTCAAATACAAGATTTTTATGAAATAATAAAATGAAACCAATATAAATCATTTCAAAACATTTTCCACTATTAATGTGAGCTATAACTGAACAATTTAAGTGAAAAACTAAGTGGAAAAAAAATTAATCGAAGAAAAAGAGAAGTTTTGCAAGGATTTGTGTAATATTTGTGTGAACAAGTGTAATATTAGCTGTGTTCAGAAAAAAACATTCACAGATTAACCCCAAATAAATTTCAGATGTTCTCGTATACTTTTTCTGTATGGGTGGAATGGTTCACAAATATCATAGTTCGGTTCGTATCTTGGTTTTGTGGTCATGGTGTTCGGTTTGGTTTTAGGAAAATCAATTGTCTTGTATGGTTAGGTTAAATGTGAAAGCATATATTCACAGCATTATTATTAATTACAATTATTGCTGTTATTGTATTATTATTTAAATGCAGCCCTATGGGGGGCACAAGTCAGTGCAAACTGTAGGCCGGTCCCAAGCCCAGATAAATGCAGAGGGTTGCGTCAGGAAGGGCATCCGGCTTAAAACCTTGCCAAACAAATATGAGCGTTCATCCAAAGAATTCCATACCGGATCGGTCGTGGCCCGGGTTAACAACGTCCGCCACCGGCGCCGTCAACCTGCGGGGCACCGTTGAAAATTCAGCTACTGTGGGTCAAAGTCAAAGAAGAAGAGGAGGTGGAAAGCGGGTTCTTCGGCAGAAAGAGAAAAGGAAAACACAGAGCATAGAACTGAATATGGGGACTTTGAATGTTGGGACTATGACAGGAAAATCTCGGGAGTTGGTTGACATGATGATTAGGAGAAAGGTTGATATATTGTGTGTCCAGGAGACCAGGTGGAAAGGCAGTAAGGCTAGAAGTTTAGGGGCAGGGTTTAAATTATTTTACCATGGTGTACATGGGAAGAGAAATGGAGTCGGGGTTATTTTAAAAGAAGAGTTGGCTAAGAATGTCTTGGAGGTGACAAGAGTATCAGATCGAGTGATGAGGCTGAAATTTGAAATTGAGGGTGTTATGTGTAATGTGATTAGTGGCTATGCCCCACAGGTAGGATGTGACCTCGAGGTGAAAGGAGAAATTCTGGAAGGAGCTAGATGATGTAGTTCTGAGCATCCCAGACAGAGAGAGAGTCGTAATTGGTGCAGATTGTAATGGACATGTTGGTGAAGGTAATAGGGGTGATGAAGAAGTGATGGGTAAGTATGGCATCCAGGAAAGGAACTTGGAGGGACAGATGGTGGTAGACTTTGCAACAAGGATGCAAATGGCTGTAGTGAACACTTTTTTCCAGAAGAAGCACGAACATAGGGTGACCTACAAGAGCGGAGGTAGAAGCGCACAGGTGGATTACATCTTGTGCAGACGATGTAATCTGAAGGAGGTTACCAACTCTAAGATAGTGGTAGGGGAGAGTGTGGCTAGACAGCATAGGATAGTGGTGTGTAAGATGACTCTGGTGGTGGGGAGGAAAATTAGGAAGACAAAGGCAGAGAAGAGAACCATGTGGTGGAAGCTGAGACAGGACGAGTGTTGTGCAGCTTTTCGGGAAGAGGTGAGACAGGCTCTCGGTGGACGGGAGGAGCTTCCAGAAGACTGGACCACTGCAGCCAAGGTGATCAGAGAAGCAGGCAGGAGAGTACTTGGTGTATCTTCTGGCAGGAAAGGAGAGAAGGAGACTTGGTGGTGGAACCTCACAGTACAGGAAATCATACAAGGAAAAAGGTTAGCTAAGAAAAAGTGGGACACTGAGAGGACCGAGGAGAGGCGAAAGGAATACATTGAGATGCGACACAGGGCAAAGGTAGAGGTGGCAAAGGCAAAACAAGAGGCATATGATGACATGTATGGCAGGTTGGACACTAAAGAAGGAGAAAAGGATCTATACAGGCTGGCCAGGCAGAGGGATAGAGATGAGAAGGATGTGGAGCAGGTTAGGGTGATTAAGGATAGAGATGGAAATATGTTGAGTGGTGCCAGCAGTTTGCTTGCTCGATGGAAAGAATACTTCGAGGAGTTGATGAATGAGGAAAGTGATAGAGAAGGGAGAGTAGAAGAGGCAAGTGTGGTGGACCAGGAAGTGGCAATGATTAGTAAGGGGGAAGTTAGAAAGGCATTAAAGAGAATGAAAAATGGAAAGGCAGTTGGTCCTGATGACATTCCTGTGGAGGTATGGAAGCATCTAGAAGAGGTGGCTGTGGAGTTTTTGACCAGCTTGTTCAATAGAATTCTAGTGCGTGAGAAGATGCCTGAGGAATGGAGGAAAAGTGTACTGGTGCCCATTTTTAAGAACAAAGGTGATGTGCAGAGCTGTGGCAACTACAGAGGAATAAAGTTGATGAGCCACACAATGAAGTTATGGGAAAGAGTAGTGGAGGTTAGACTCAGGACAGAAGTGAGTATTTGCGAGCAACAGTATGATTTCATGCCTAGAAAGAGTACCACAGATGCATCATTTGCCTGGAGGATGTTGATGGAAAAATACAGAGGTCAAAAGGAGCTACATTGTGTCTTTGTAGATCTAGAGAAAGCCTATGACAGAGTACCCAGAGAGGAACTGTGGTACTGCATGTGGAAGTCTGGAGTGGCAGAGAAGTATGTTAGAATAATACAGGACATGTACGAGGGCAGCTGAACAGCGGTGAGGTGTGCTGTTGGTGTGACAGAAGAATTTAAAGTGGACGTGGGACTGCATCAGGGATCAGCCCTGAGCCCCTTCCTTTTTGCAGTGGTGATGGATAGGCTGACAGATGAGGTTAGACTGGAATCCCCGTGGACCATGATGTTTGCAGATGACATTGTGATCTGCAGTGAAAGAAGGGAGCAGCTGGAGGAACAGTTAGAAAGATGGAGGCATGCACTGGAAAGAAGAGGAATGAAGATTAGCCGAAGTAAAACAGAATATATGTGCATGAATGAGAGGGGTTGTGGGGGAAGAATGAGGCTACAGGGAGAAGAGATAGCAAGGGTGGAGGACTTTAAATACTTGGGGTCAACCGTCCAGAGCAATGGTGAGTGTGGTCAGGAAGTGAAGAAACGGCTCCAAGCAGGTTGGAACGGGTGGAGGAAGGTGTCAGGTGTGTTATGTGACAGGAGAGTCTCTGCTCGGATGAAGGGCAAAGTTTATAAAACAGTAGTGAGGCCAGCCATGATGTATGGATTAAAGACAGTGGCACTGAAGAGACAACAGGAAGCAGAGCTGGAGGTGGCGGAAAGTGAAGATGTTGAGGTTCGCTCTTGGAGTGACCAGGTTGGATAAAATTATAAATGAGCTCATCAGAGGGACAGCCAGGGTTCGATGTTTTGGAGACAAAGTTAGAGAGCGCAGACTTCAATGGTTTGGACACGTCCAGAGGAGAAATAGTGAGTATATTGGAAGAAGGACGATGAGGATGGAGCTGCCAGGCAAGAGAGCTAGAGGAAGACCAAAGAGAAGGTTGATGGATGTCGTGAGGGAAGACATGATGGCAGTTGGTGTTCGAGAGGAGGATGCAGGAGATAGGCTTACATGGAAAAGGATGACGCGCTGTGGTGACCCCTAACGGGACAAGCCGAAAGGAAAAGAAGAATTGTATTATTATTTAGATTATTTTTTATAAATTAGAAATATACATTTATTGTTATATCTATGCCAGTGGCATATAGTGACAGGCAGAACAATAAAATCCTCTTCACTGGATGGCAAAAGGTAAAATAAACCTGTGTATCCACCTGTTGCAATTCATACAACTGAATAAGTCCTGGCTCCCTGCAAATATATCAACTTTGTGTTCAATTTAAACAAGCCACATTTCACACTAAGTACATTTGTGACTAAATTGAGGAAGGATCATTATTGCAATATTCATACTTTTTATGATACTTTTGTTTGGTGGTTAACCATGGTTTTTTTTTCCATGTAAAATAGGTGCCTTGGCTCCACAAAGGTTGGAAAACACTGATCTAATCATTACTCTCCTCCTAAATAAAATCTCAATTTATTAAATAAAGAAGTCTTATATGATGTACATTGACCAACATGATGTTTGTCTGAAAATAACGATTTCCACTGAGTTGTAATCTCTCCAACACAAGATCTCTGGTCCATAAAATGAACGACTTAGAAGTCTGTTTAATGCACCAGAAATGTTGCATTGGAAAGATACAGACACGCTATGATGGTCTCGTGTTCGTCTGGGATGTTATGCGAGTAATGAGAGGCACTCGAAACCGGTATCTAGTGCCAGTAATGTCTTTAACTCCAACTCCCAGAGACAAATTCCTTGTGTGTTTTTTGGACATACTTGGCAAATAAAGATGATTCTGATTCTGATGCAATGCCGCAACCATGCGTGCCACCATCTTGGCTTTGCAATTAGCGCTACTATACACTTCGCCTCAATAGTAAATATTTTTTTAAAACTAAAGAGTTGCACTTGCCGAACCGAACGGGACAGTGCGGACCGAACGAAAATAGTCAAACCGAACTGTTTGGACGGTTTTCAAAAACTGTTCCACGCCTATTTTTCAGACTTTTTCTTTTTTGCTTCCTAGCAAAAGTGTTCATAATTCGCTTCTCAGTGACCAAGGCTTCAGTTTCAGCTGAAGAAAACCAGCCCAAAGCATGATGGTGCCACGGTCATACTTCACTGTCGCTATTAGTGTTCTTTTCATGAGCTGCATTGTGATTGTAGTAGGGGTTGAACGACTTCAGATTTCTTTTGCAGTCAACGCTCAGGTGTTGACAGTTGAGTAGATGTTGGCTAATTGATTCCATTACTTATTTTACTTATTATTTTTTAGTTTTTCAACTTGCTATCCGCACAGCTGTTTGCCTTGAGTCTCTAAATACAAGCTCACTCTCCCCTACATATCGACAAAATGCACCTTGGCGTCCCTGGGTGCGGTCGCCAACCACATGCAGACACTCGCTCATTCATTCCCATTCAGATATTGTACCGTCCCTGACTTGCAGTCTTAATTTATCTAAAGCTAACTCCAAATCACGTAACACAAGAAGTTGCTACTCGCTACAGAAATATAATTTTTCAAGGAAAATCAGAGGAGGAGGGAATGCTTTGAAATAATGCAATAATAAAAAATAAATAATAAATAAATAATAAATAAGGCAACGTAGCAACCCTGATACTACCTGTCTTATGTGGATTCTTACTATAGTTCTCTAAGCGACAACTGTGTGAGGCAGTGAAGGTGAAGGTGTCTGATTGTGATTTGTGATTGGAGGAGTGCGAGTGGGGGTGGGGAGACTGGAAGGAGGAAGGGCATACAGGAATGTGTCTGCAGGATGAAGGCTTGAGTGAAACACTCGCTGTATGTTTTGTTTTACGTGTAGTTACTGCCAAAATTTTCATGATGAAGACATTGCTCGACCACCGCTCGTCTTCACTTTATCGTCAAAGCAGACGCTACAGGATATTGTCTGCCTTTTTTCTGCTCAAGGAGGGCGTTTGGTGAATTAATTTTTAGTTAAATATTTCTACGCGCTTGAAGCACAGTGCTTGTTTGCTGCACAGACCCACCGCATGCTGCTTTCTGCAAAACGTCCGTGTTGTTAATCCGAGAACACGTGCTTGGCGAGTAATTGAATTGAAGCTATAATCACCATTGCGCAGTGGTAAAATCGATGCATCAACTAATCGGTTCAACCCTTAGTTTGCGCCAAACCTTTTGCGAAAAAGGTTTGGAAAAAGCAGTTGCCAGAAAGGTTTGGAAAAAGCAGTTGCCAAAAAGCAGTTGCCAGATAACTGTAATACGTTCTACAAAACAGTTATTTATTTAAAGATTTTCAGTCAAAATTTAGAACACATCAAAATACAGAGACAGCACTAATGAAAGTGACAATGACCCCCTTGGTTCTTCAACAAAGGTCACATCTTTGTACTTTTCTTATTAAAGCATGTCAATAGCATAAAATGAACTACAACCCCAATTCCAATTAAGTTGGGATGTTGTGTTAAACATCCATCCATCCATTTTCTGAGCCGCTTCTCCTCACTAGGGTCGCGGGCGTGCTGGAGCCTATCCAAGCTGTCATCGGGCAGGAGGCGGGGTACACCCTGAACTGGTTGCCAGCCAATCGCAGGGCACATACAAACAAACAACCATTCGCACTCACAGTCACACCTACGGGCAATTTAGAGTTGTCAATTAATGCATGTTTTTGGGATGTGGGAGGAAACCGGAGTGCCCGGAGAAAACCCACGCAGGCACGGGGAGAACATGCAAACTCCACACAGGCAGGGCCGGGGATTGAACCCGGGTCCTCAAAACTGTGAGGCTGACGCTCTAACCAGTCGTCCACAGTCGTTAAACAAATAAAAACAATTCAATGATTTGCAAATCATGTTCAACCTAAATTTAATTGAATACACTACATTCAAGATATTTAATGTTCAAAGTGATAAACTTTATTTTTTTTTACCAAATAATCATTAACTTAGAATTTTATGGCTGCAACACGTTCCACAAAAGCTGGGACAGGGTCATGTTTACCACTGTGTTACATCACCTTTTCTTTTAAAATTCAATAAACCTTTGGGAACTGAGGACACTAATGGTTGAAGCTTTGTAGGTGGAATTCTTTCCCATTCTTGCTTGATGTACAGCTTCAGCTGTTCAACAGTCCAGGGTCTCCGTTGTCATATTTTACACTTCATAATGCGCCACACGACGTCCACAATTTCCAAAACAATATTAAATGTGGACTCGTCAGACCACAGAACACTTTTCCACTTTGCGTCAGTCCATTTTAGATGAGCTCGGCCCAGAGAAGCCTGTGGCGTTTGTGGGTGTTGTTGATAAATGGCTTTTGCTTTGCATAATAGAGTTTCAAGTTGCACTTACGGATGTAGCGCCGAACTGTATTTATTGACATTGGTTCTCTGAAGTGTTCCTGAGCCCATGTGGTGATATCCTTTACACATTGATGTCGGTTTTTGATGCAGTGCCGGCTGAGGGATCGAAGGTCATGGGCATTCAATGTTGGTTTTCGGCCTTGCAGTGATTTCTCCAGATTTTCTGAACCTTTTGATGATATTATGGACCGTAGATGATGAAATCCCTATATTCCTTGCAATTGTACATTGAGGAACATTGTCCTTAAACTGTTCGACTATTTTCTCATGCACTTGTTCACAAAGAGGTGAACCTCGCCCCATCTTTGCTTATAAATGACTGAACAATTCAGGGAAGCTCCTTTTATACCCAATCATGGCACCCACCTGTTCCCAATTAGCCTGTTCACCTGTGGGATGTTCCAAACAGGTCTCAGTCTTTTTTGACACCTGTCCCAGCTTTTTTGGAACGTGTTGCAGCCATAAAATTCTAGGTTAATAATTATTTGCTAAAAACAATAATGTTTATCAGTTTGAACATTAAATATCTTTTCTTTGTAGTGTATTCAATTAAATATAGGTTGAACATAATTTGCAAATCATTCTATTCTGTTTTTATTTATGTTTAACACAACGTCCCAACTTCATTGGAATTGGGGTTATACATTAAATTTGTGCAGATTCTGATTGTTAGGTCACTTACAGTTTTTAAATAGATGTGTTTAGGGCAGGGCATTGGGAGGCACGGTAGATGACTGGTTAGCACATCCGCCTCACAGTTCTGAGGTCCCGGGTTCAAATCTGGCGTTCCTGTGTGGAGTTTACATGTTCTGCCTGAGCCTGTGTAGGTTTTGTCCAGGTACTCCAGTTTCCTCCCACATTCCCAAAACATACATGCTAGGTTAATTGAAGACTAAATTTGTCCGTAGGTGTCAATGTGTGTGTGAATCGTTGTTTGTCTATTTATGCCCTGTGATTGGCTAGCAACCAGTTCAGGGTGTACCTCGCCTCTCACCTAAAGTCAGCTGGGATATGCAGCACATGCGTGAGCCTAGTGAGGATAAGCGGTTCAGAATATGGAGCGATGGATGGAAGGGTTTTAGGGATTTGAACCCCGGTCCCCAGAACTGTGAGGCAGATGTGCTAACCAGTCGCCCACCGTGCCAGCCACATAAATATAAATTAAAAAAAGAAAACTTCAAACTGCTGGTCGGGAGATGCCGCCCAATGCGCTCGGTCAGACTCCTCACACCCTCCCCTCTCCCTTCTACTGCAGCACGGCTGGACTCAGCACAGAGGCAGAGACAGGCAGCAGCCGACCTCAGCACAGTTTTGCTTTTGTTTCTGGTGTTTTGGGGTGAGTGGGGATGAATGAAGTTCTCAAGGTGACAAATGACAAGCTTCAACATAGTCAAAGTCTATCTTGCTAACGTGCACATATGAGCTACTAGCTGTGCGTGTGTGTTTGGTTTAGCCAATCCTCTTCTTCATGGGCATATTCAAGTTTATG
Organism: Phycodurus eques; assembly: GCF_024500275.1. Lineage (NCBI taxonomy): Eukaryota > Metazoa > Chordata > Actinopteri > Syngnathiformes > Syngnathidae > Phycodurus > Phycodurus eques. The sequence continues at coordinate 38,032,513 of NC_084526.1, forward strand.
CACTGGGACACTACAGATGAATACAGTTAGATGCATATCATGATGTAATGTCTAAAACACCACATTGATTTGTAAATTGTGTGCTTATTAATGAAAAATGCACTAATCTTCAATTGCTAAGGCAACTTTGTAGTGATAAAGAATGAAGAAAAACCACCACAGAACTTCAGTTGTTTGAGAAAATATGGTCTCCTGACATGTTTAAATGTGTGGGGAAATTTGTTTAGTGAATTAAGAGGAAATCTACAAATACAGGCAGACAGAGGACAGTAAAACAAATGCCTTTTTTTGGGGGGGGGGGGTTAGAGTGAAAGAAAGCATGATCCATAATATTTAATCTCAAAACGACTTGAACATGAAAACACAATTTTTATCTGAAAAGTCATGTCTTAATCAGCTATGGAAACATTTTGATTGTAGGTTCCTCAACTTAAAACTATTTATTCTACTTCTACTATTATGTTGTTGATATAAATTTATCAAAGCTGATACGGAAAGACAGCCCTCCTTCAAATCTGAAAGGTACACTGAAAGTTCATGTCACCGTCAATGACTATGCCAAGGTGTGGAGAGAGAATTGTAGTGGTAATAATGAGATCTGTAAAATAATGCTAATTATGTTATTAATGGATCATTGATATATTCAGAAAATTGTGTTTTTTGTTGCGTAGTTATAGTAGCTCAAAAGTAAGAAAACAATTCATTTCTATCCTGTCTGCAGCACAATGCCAAGAAAAAGAACGAGAAAGAAGGAGGCTCCGGACGTAGCAAAGAGTAGCGAATCTCACAATGCATGGCTACTCCAAAATCACAGCAGCTCTTGTGTAATACAAAATCTAAAAGAAACTGAGAGAGCAACAAATGAGGGCCAAGAGAAGGCTTCACGGGTAACAGCTAGCACAGAGACCAAAGATGATTATGATAATACTGTCATTGTTGAGCAAGAAGAAGCCACTGGAGGTGAAAAGCAATTCATTGAAGAGGGTGAGGTTGAGGAAAATGTGAATAGTGTAGAAAACATCCTATCAAAAATTGCTTCCTTAAGATACCCAACAGATCCTGCCCACCACAGAGCTTTTGATCTCAAGTTTAATGACAGTTATGTGAACATGTGTTGATAGATGACCATCCCAACCAGATAATGCTGTTGGAGATGCCAGGATGTACCGTAAAGCCATAGCGTTTGAGTTGGGTTTTTTTGCCTTTGAGGTAGCCTCTCCAGTTTTTGAGGTCACTGCACTTGCCTCTGATGCGCGTACATAACTGCAACATTGATTTGTCAACAGAATATACTGTTGTTGAAGGAGTGATGGACATCTTGATCAAGCTCAGGACAGAAGAACAATTTGAAAAACTGTTGAGTGCCACTGCAAAGGCAGAACCTTCTGGAATCAGGATCCCCACAGTCCCTCCTGGACATCAAAGGCAGAGGAGGGCACCTGCAAATTATCTACAATGTACTAATGCAGCCGCAGAGAGCCACTCTTTCCAGTCTGTTGAAGACTTGTAAAGTGTGAAGGTGTATTATTAATTCATATACGCTCTTTCTCAGTAACTACAAAAATAAATTTCGTGGAGATGGCAAGACGCTGTCCAGTAAAATACTGAGGACGCTCCATAGTTTGACAAAGGTTGAAAATTGGATAGGCAAAGATGCTATGGGGCCTGATTCTCTTGAGGCCATTCACACCCTGTGGAATTTCTATGGAGGAGAGGATCTGAAGAACAGACCTCAGGTTTTTTTATGCCTCTTTCCAAAAGACGTCCACCATGAAGGATATGTTATAAACATTGAGAGACAACAGTGGAAAAGATAGCTTTCCAACACTGGTGGAGTTGATAAGGACTTCCAAGTGTCAACAGCCATAGTGGAGTGGTCCTTCTCTCAGCTCTTGCTGGTGAAAAACACACTGAAATGCCTATTCACAGAAGAGAGGCTTTCTGATCTCCTTCTCGCTATTGAGAAAGACATTCCAATAAATCACAGTGAAGTGATAAACATCGAAAGGGACATGGCCCCCAGAAGGTTGCTGGTGTAAGGAAGAAAGGAAAGACAACAAGGGAAGACAAGATAATATTAATCTTTTGTATTATTATTAATATAAATTTTAGACAAAAAGAAAATTACAAAGCATAATGTTATGGTCGGTGTTTTAGTTTAGATTATACGTAGTTTAGTTTCATGTTTTCCCGTGTCCCATGTTGTTCATGTCTTGTGTGCTCGTTTGGTTTCGTTATTGTCTCCACCTGTTCTCATTAGCCATCTACCTTGTGTCAACCTACCAGCTCCCTCCAGCCACTCGTGTGTTGTCCAGGTGTTCCTCGTTGTCTCGTCAGTTTGCTTGTATTTAGTTCCCTGGTTTGTTTCAGTGCATGTTGGTTCATTGTCAATGTCGATTGTAGTCTGTTGTCTCACATCATGTTTCTTTGTCCAATCTTGTAGTGGTGAGTTCTTCGTTGCCTAGTGTTCCTTTCTTACTTTGTATTTACTGTAGATTGTTGCACTTTGGGTTACTTCCCTCCATGATCCTTGTTTGCCTTGTGTTTGTTTTGTCTCCAACACCACCAAAAAACAGATTGTGACAGAATGAACCAACCACAAAAGGACACAACAAAAAGCACACGGCATCGCCCTGGACGCCGCCAGTCTGCCTCCCAGCACCCTCAGCCTGCAAACCAGATCTACCTTTTTTTCTGTAAGCCCTTTCGTTCTTCCCTCGCTGTCGTTTTCATCTGTGTCTTCAAGTCCTTGTCATTGACACTGTCCTACCATTTTACCTCCATGTTTTTTAGATTGAGATTTTTGGCATTGTGAAGATGGCCCCAATTTAATTAACCTCTTTTCCAATTCTGACTCTGACATCGATTTGGATTTCTTTCCCTAGTTTTTTGCGTCCCAGTCAATTTTTGTCACGTTTTCCCTTTTCCGATCCCTGCTAGTCCAAGCCCAAATCAGTTCGCTCTGACCTTTACTTGGGCACCTGTTTGGCCATCGATAAGGGACCTCCGTGTGGTGGCCAATGGAGGCACCCAAGTAAAGGTCAAGGATCGTCATTACACTCTCGTTTCTAAGCCACGTAATTTGTCACCCGTTTCCACACCTCGTTCCATGCCTCCAACCAAGTCACATCCGTACAAACCTGCCCCTAAGTCACCTCATTCCATGCCTATTTTATCACCTCTTCTCGTACCACTCGTGTTTCCTAGTTCACCTTCCCTAGTTCCTTTGCACTCTGCCCCTCTTGTTTCCTGTGTTGCCAAACCTCTACGGCGGCAGGCTGAAAGAGCGAATGCAGACCCTATGCCTGTTCCCCAGCGGCTGCAGCAGGCACCTGTTCCTGCTCCCGGCAGCTGCAGGCTCCAGTGGCATACACTGTGCGCCCGCCACCCAAACTTGCTCTGGCAGTGCTCGTCCAGAGGTCACCACCCGTCCTTGCTCCAGTGGCGCTCGTCCAGTGACTATCACCTGTTTGCTCCGGCGCCACACTTCCAGTGGCCGGCACCCGTCCTTGCTCTGGCAGGGTTCGTCCAGCGCCTGCCAGCCAAACTTCATGCCTGGCCCTTGCTTTGCTTTTGGGTCCGGCATCATGGCCCGCCGCCTGAACAGCCTGTTAGAAACCCTTGTGGTCGGTGTCCTGGCCGACCCCCTGAATGGCTCAGCCAAGCACCGCACATCTCGTGTCCTGGACGGCCACCAGACTGGCCCTGATTGGTGGAGCCCAAACCTTCCTCCAGCCCCCCTTCCACTCACCCTGTTTTGGAAAGGTTTTTGTTGTTTTTGTTTTGGTCTGTGTTTTTGTTTAGGTTATTTAGGTTTTTTTTCATGTTTTCGTGTGTCCCTGTTGTTCATGTCTTGTGCTCATTTGGTTGCGGTCACCCCCTGTTCTCGTCAGCCCTCCTCTACCTTGTGCCAACCTATCAGCTCCTTCCAGGCACTCATGTCTTGTTCAGGTGTTCCTCGTTGTCTCGTCAGTTTGCTTGTTTTTAGCTCCCTTTTTTTTTTTTCAGTGCTTGTTGGTTCATTGTCGAATGTAGTCTGTTGTCTCACGTCGTGTTTCCTGGTCTCGTCTTGTTGTGGTGTGTTCTGTACCCTAGTGTTCCTTTGTTACTTTGTCGTTGGATTTTTGGACTTTGTTAATTTAGCATTTCCCTCCATGATCCTTGTTTACCTTTTTGTTTAAGAAATTAAAATGTATTTTTTCAGACTCCTGCACTCCTGTCTTGCCTTCCTGCTTCCCTGCACTTGGGTCTTTCCCGTTTTGCCTTGTCTCCGACACTACCAAAAAACTCGATTGTGACACACAAAGAAAGTTTGTAAAAATAAATGAATAAAAAAAGGTTCAAGACCTTTGCAAAAGTTGCATTTTTTTGCATTTTCTCAAATTGTTTGCAATGATTTTCAATGTCTCGTCAGTTTTTTTTTCCACGAAAATTTACGAAATAAGCAGGAGAGTGGAATGCACTGAACCTAATATGGGGTTTGTAAAGCGGCTGACACTGAAAATAACAGCAGTTTTTTACTTATAGCTTCAAACAGTGTTTCAAATTTAAAAAAAAAATTTAGTCACTTTTCTGCACAATTAGAACTATATTTAACTTAAATAGTTAACACCAAATATTAAATGTTACACCTAAACCTCAAATTTAAATGCTAAATACGTTATATATCTAAATATAAATATAAATCTTGAATGTAAATTTAAATACAAATACTAAATCTACATGTTCAATATTTATCTAAATAATAATCTTAAATCAAAATAAATATTTCAATCTTAAAATCTTAAAAGTAAATATAAATTTGAACTCTAAATGTAGAATATATATCTAAATATAAATATTAAATCTAAATGTTAAAAGTCAAATCTAAATGTTTTGGGTTGATCTAAATATTTAGCTAATATGCAAAACCACATTGCCAAGAAACTGAAATACTTCTCCAAAAAGCTGTGTTTTGTAGTGTAAAAAAATTTTATTTAAAAAAAAAAAAATCTTACACAGGGAAATGGACCCTTAGACATAGATGATCACTACCTGAAATAATAAACCAGTTAGGGAAACTTTATGTGATGAGTACATTGTGTGTTTAGTGTCACTTTTACGAAGTGTCGCCTCGGCACTGTCCTGCAATGGCTTATGACTGAGTGCAGCTGGAAGCTGCTGCTTCACCCTCCGGAAAGTTTTCTTTTAGTTTAAAAGGTCACTTTAAGCAAGGTCCATTCTGTACGGTCCATTCTGTACAGTGGGCAAAGGTATAACCCAAGTTGGTTTGGACGTCTCAGTGCTGTAAATCCTCGTTGGGTGGAACTTCGGCCTCCTTTCACAAGCACACGAACAAACAAGCTGGCTAGCTAACACAGCCCTGGTCAGGTCATCTGACATCCATCGTTGTCCACCTTTAGCACTGGACAACAGAAGCAGAAAGCAGCCATTCGTGTGGCCGTCGCTGAAGCTGGGAGTGCAGGGAGGGAAGAATCTCCTTTGCTACTTATTTATCCAAGTCCATCTCCAGGGTTGATTTCGGCTTTTTCGCGGCCAGCAAGCAAGCACTCTGAGGCAGGCAGGCCAGTACGAAGCACCTGTCTCTGGTTGGTTCTTCGATATAATGTTTAACATTTGCATTTAATATTGATATTAAGGCATATATTTAACATTTAAATTAATATTTAATATTTATATTTAAAGTTTATATATATATATATATATATATATATATATATATATATATATTTAAGATGATTTAGTATTTAAATTTACATTCAACATTTAGAGTATAGTTTTATCCGGGCACTCTGGTTTCCTCCCACATCCCAAAAAGATGCATGGTAGGTTGATTGACAACTCTAAATTGCCCGTATGTGTGAATGTGAGTGTGAATGGTTGTTTGTTTGTATGTGCCCTGCGATTGGCTGGCAACCAGTTTAGGGTGTACCCCGCCTCCCGCCCGATGATAACTGGGATAGGCTCCAGCATGCCCGTGACCCTAGTGAGGAGAAGCGGCTCAGAAAATGGATGGATGGATGGATATATATATTTAAGATTTATATTTAGATATATATTTAAGATTATTTAGTATTTAAATTTACATTCAACATTTACAGTACAGTTTTCTCCGGGCACTCCGGTTTCCTCCGACATCCCAAAAACATGCATGGTAGGTTGACTGACAACTCTAAATTGTCCATAGGTGTGAATGTGAGTGCGAATGGTTGTTTGTTTGTATCTGCCCTGCGATTGGCTGGCAACCAGTTCAGGGTGTACCCCGCCTCCTGCCCGATGATAACTGGGATGGACTCCAGCACGCCCGCGACCCTAGTGAGGAGAAGCGGCTCAGAAAATGGATGGATGGATGGATTTACGGTATATTTAAGATTTTGATATACAGTATTTAACATTTAGATTTAAGATTTTGGTTGAACATTTAATATTTGGAGTTAACTGTATAAGTTGACAAATATTGTTCTAAATGTGCAGAAAAGTAACTCTAAAAAAAATAATAACTTTTTTTATACACTGTTTGATGCTAAATGTGACAAAATGGTGTTATTTTCAGTGTGAGCCAATTTACAAACAGTACCTCATAATCTAACTGCTTCAACAATATATTGACCTAATTGCTGTTCGAGGATATAGGTTTGCTTACTTACCTATGGAGAGAACAGTATTTTTCATTTTTGTATGAAGATTAGGATTCATTCAGAGTAGCATTTATTTTAATCCATCCATTTTTCTGAGCCGCTTCTCCTCACTAGGGTCGCGGGCGTGCTGGAGCCTATCCCAGCTCTCATCGGGCAGGAGGCGGGGTACGCACTGAACTGATTGCCAGCCAATCGCAGGGCACATACAAAGAAACACCCATTCGCACTCACAGTCACACCTACGGGCAATTTAGAGTCTCCAATTCATGCATGTTTTTGGGATGTGGGAGGAAACCGGAGTGCCTGGAGAAAACCCACGCAGGCACGGGGAGAACATGCAAACTCCACACAGGCGGGGCCGGGGATTGAACCCTGGTCCTCAGAACTGTGAGGCTGACGCTCTAACCAGTCGGCCACCGTGAAATTAATTAAATAATTAATTGTTTTGTACAAAAATAAACCCATTTGATGCTATATTTTAAAAAAAATACTTCACCATTTCATATCCCTCTCCCTGATGCAGTCAGTTACTAGAAATTAGTAGCATTCAAAACACATTGTCACAGCTTATTTTGTTCTTGCTTACTCGTGTGATAAACCCAGTCAATACTGTAGAAAAAATTGTGTGTGGCAAGATTGTATATATTATATATGTATGTGTGTATGTATATATATATATATATATATATATATATATATATATATATATATATATTAGAAATCTGTGGAGTATTCAACAATTATGTGAGCATAAGAGTTCTGAAATGAATAGGTAAGTCAGAAATGTCCTATTATTTATTTATGAATAAATTACAAGGTGTGCCCTTTTTCTCACTTGAGCCCCTGCCCCTCAAAATGTCTGTGCACGTCCCTGGAGAGGAGGTCTAAGGCAACGGACAATTACTGTAGGTATTTCAGATGAAATACATGCAACTGTCGGAGACCATCATGTTCTTCTCCACAGTTTGACTATGAGGAAAGCGGGAATGCAGCGATTGCAGCCTAACCTAAGCAAATTCAGTGTCCACCATAGTCTTAATATTCAGACAAGAGAACAGGTAATTGCTTTTTTTATTATGTACATGTTTACAGTATGACTATATACCGTGCTGTACAGAATAATATGTTTCAATACATCCCTTTTCCATTACATGTGTAGGCCTAGTACTTTTTTTATTTTATTTGCTAAACATGATTTTTGTTTTGTTTTACAAAATGCATTCCTATGGTGAACAATAAACATTACTAATCATTGTGGTTTCCTGTTTTCTATGTGAACCCCTGAACTGGTCCCCAGCCAATCACAGAGCACATATAAACAAACAACCATCGCACTCACGTTCACATCTACAGGCAATTTACAGTCTTCAATCAATCTACCGTGCATGTTTTTGGAATGTAGGAGGAAACTGGAGTACCTGGATACAACCCACGCAGGCACGTGGAGAGTATGCAAACTGCACACAGGCGTGGCCGGATTTGAAACCAGGTTCTCACAATTGTGAGGCGGGTGTACTAAACAGTCGATCACCTTGCCGCCACTGTAAACTATAAACATCTAAATTATAAGAAATAAAATAAGTTATGTTAGCGACATAATTCAAATTGATTGAGAGGCACCTGTACATCTGTTATAATTATTTTAGTAGTAGCAATAACATGAATATTTATGATGTAAAAAAATTATTTCCATCTTTACTAATAATTAACATGGCATTACTTTTGGTAATACAATTATTGTTGTACACATTGTTTTTCATTCCTCTTCCAGTCCATCAATCAATCAATTTTGTTCCTCTCTTTCTACCTGTCCCCCACTCCTGGGCGCTCATTTATTCAGCGTACAGACGCCCAAAAGTATGTGCAAAGCGAGCGAATGGAACGAAGATTTCCGGGCAAAGACTTGGATTTATCAAGTTGGACGTATGCAAGGGGAAGTGTGTAAATTTACACACAGCTCTGATCATGAGTAGACACAAAATCTTGCGGTAGAACACAAACTACAAATAGAACGCACTAAAAGGGTGACTGAAGTCATTCGAGTGCACATCCAGCCCTTGTCTTCACTAAGACTTTTAGCCACCGAGACATTTTAGCCAGAGATTGGAGACATATGCTGCATTTTCCAATCGACACTAAGCCGAATCCTGCCAACGTCCAATTATTTTACCTGGCTGTAATTTACATCCAGTTGCCTTAATGGCATCACAAACAAGCCAAAATTAAACAAGGGTCTCCCAAACATATAGTTGTAACCATATATTGCACCCACATTTCAATTACAGCACCATCACACAACTAATTTATTTACATGTACAGGAAAGGATTCCATTCAATCAATGCACAAATAATCTGCACTCTGCATTGCTTGGAGGAACCCACAATTCATTATTCTACAGAATAGCTCTGTGGAAGTGCACCTTGGGAACTGTAGTTGAGGATGGCTGACTGCAAGTATAATGAGTGTCCCAATTAATGCTTGCAATACGGGTATCAATAATTGCTTGTCCTTCCCCAATTAAAGATAATTCTCACCTGTGGGCCGTGACAGTTTTTTTTGGCATTGAGTGTGAGGTCAAACCACATATTTTTATTTCTGAGTCTTCATGCTCCTTTCTGTGACTAATAGAATTTACAGCAGCGGTTAAAGTCTTCCCCCCCCCCCCCCCCTATTGTTGATAACACCTGCATTAATTTTTCTAAGCAGTACTTTTTGGTTTGTTTCTGTAACCTATACCGTTAAATTACAGCTGGGTTACATTTCCACTTCTCTGACAAGTTTTTCAATGTCAATGTTTTGTCTATGTCATTCTCAGGATATTAATTTTCACCTCCGTCTTTTTTGGAGAGGGAAGTCAATCCCCGCATCCTTAAAGGGATTGTTGCTGCTATATACAGTATGGTCAATTGTAGGCGTTTCTTAATGTAAATGACACTCAGCGTGCATGAGCGTGGAAGTTTAGAACAGGTGGGATTGATCAACACATATTAGCGTTGCGCATGTGATAGGCGCCCACACGTTTGATGAATAGAGATTTCTTTGGGGTATGCACACACATACTACATTTCAGTTGGAGGAACAAATTTAGGGCTTGCTGTTGTATTCATCATTTTTGTTAATGTATCTCAGTTTGCAATGGTACCACATGCATCTCACTCCTTTGTTGCGGCCTGGTATAGGTATAGTATGAGATCGAGTAGAAAATATGGTAATAGAGTTGGTAATGTACCTGGACATGTATGTAATGTTAAAATAACATTAAAATACTGAAGAAGTGGCATTCACTCCATAACCATTGATGACCTCAAATATTGCAGCAAATCAAAAAAAGATTTGTGAAATGTATTAATGTATGTATATGCACATAATACTGACCTCTGGTAACACTATGAATGCTCCAGTCATAATGGTGAGGACAATGTTGATCCCAAATAACCACCGAAGGAATATGAAGTAGGAGGCGACGCCCGACCCAAAATGACCTCACCACAGAGGAGACATTTATATCAGAATTTTATGCAACAAACATCAAAATCCATACCGTCAAAAATATAAAGCATATAAAGAGTGAATTTCTTGAACATTATATGTATATATATATATATATATATATATATACACACACACACACACACACACATAGCAGCTTAAATAGGTATTTAACACGCCACCATTTTCCTCACAAAATCACTTTCTAAAGATGCTGTTGACATGACATTTTCACCAGATGTTGGGAAAAACCCAAGTAATCCATACATGCAAAGAACGTAGAAAAGATAAGATCAGAAATTAAGTTGTATGTAATAATATGAAATGACAGGGTCAAAGTATTGAACACATGAAGGGAGGTGCAAGAAGGCATCGAAAGCCAAGACAACACCTAAAATCTATCAATAATCAAAAAGAAATCCAGCCCCTTGTCAGTGCAAATGAATATCAGCTGGTTCAGTCCTAATTGTGTCATGTGTGTGTGTGTGTGTGTTCCGGGTTTTGTCTTCCCCTCCCTGTTTCACACACACCTGCTCCTGTGAGCATCTTCACCACCTGTGCCTCGTTCACCCTAATCACCTATTGTATTTAACCTCGTGTCTCATTCCCTCTCGTTGCCAGTTCGTTGTACCTTGTCGTCACGTTCCAGCATTCCTTGTCACAGACTCACAGTAAGACTTTGACCCTGTTCCGATTATCAACCTTGCCTCTTTGCCTCATGTTCTTGGATACTGTTGCCTTTCTTGGATTGCCTGCCTGTGTACCGACCTATGCCCGTCTATTAAACCTCTCTTTTTGGAAACTGTCCATTTGTTTTGGAGTCGTGCATTTTTGGGTCCTATCCTCTGTTCCGTTCATGACAAATTGATGGCCTACAAAAAGGTCTCATTGCCAAGGTGTGAATCAAGACACATCTCATTATTACCATTGCAAATTACCATTGCAAACTAATTGTTTCAATTGTTTCAAAACATAACGATGGCATTGGTTACAGGTGCATATCTAAGCTTATGAATGTTCCAGTGAGCACGGTTGGGGCCATAATACCTAAGTGGAAAGCCAATCATAACACCAAATGCCTCGATCAGATGCTCCTCGCAAGATTTCTGACAGATCAGTACAAAGAATAATTAGAAGGGTTGCCCATGCTCTTGTCTTAGTTCTGGCAGCATGCAAGTTCTCAAGGGTGGGTAGGGGGGAACTGACAATATTTTCAGCAGTTTTGAACTTGAAGGTCTTGATGGTTGACACAGGGCAGCTGTGGCGAAGGATGCCTCCTGAAGTCCACGATCATCTCTACAGTCTTGAGCGTGTTCAGTTCCAGGTTGTGTCGGCCGCACCACAGCTCGAGCCGCACCACTTCCTGTCAATACACAGACTCATCGCCTTTGATGAGGCCGATGATGTTTGCAAACTTCAGGAGTTTGAAAGCCGGGGTGCAGTCCATGTAGAGACAGAGGAGCAGAAGAGAGAAGAGCAGCACTGGCAGATGGCAGGCAAGACGCTGAGCTGGAGAAGCTTGGAGGAGAGGAGTTCGGGGATGATAGTGTTGAACGCAGAGCTGAAGTCCACGAACAGGATCCTCGCGTAGGTCCCAGCGCCGTCGAGGTGTTCTAGGATGAAGTGCAGTCCCATGTTTACTGCGTCATCCACAGACCTGTTTACTCGGTAGGCAAACTGCAGGGGGTCCAGCAGGGGACCTGGTCCAGCACGAGGCGTTCAAAGGACTTCAAGACTACAGATGTCAGGGCGACAGGCTTGTCGTCATTCAGACCTGAGATTGCAGGTTTCTTGGGGACTGGGATGATGGTTGAGTGTTTGAAACTGGATGGTACCTCGCACAGTTCCAGAGATCTATTGAAGATCTGTGAAGACTGGAGCGAGCTGGTCCGCGCAGACTTTGAGGCAGGATGGGGACACAAGGTCTGGGCCTGCTGTTTTGTTGATCTTCTGTTGTTTGAAGAAGTGTCTCAGATCCTGTTCATGAATTGTCAACACAAGAGGGGGTGTCAGAGGTCTGATGGTGGTTGGTGGTGAAAATGGGTGGGTGTGGGGTGTGAAAGTGTCCTTTTCAAATCTGCAATAGAAGATGTTCAAGTCGTCGGCTAGTCCTTTATTGTTCTCAGTTGGGGGGGGGGGGGGGGTCACGTAATTGGTTAGCGATTGTGATCCTCACCAGATTTATTTTGAGTCGTTGGCTGTAAACAAGCTTTACAAGCTTCAAGCTTTTCTGCATAATTTCTCTTTGTGATGTTAATTTTTTTAGTCAGCTGGTTTCTAGCGCAATTATACAGGGCTCTATCCCCACTTCGATATGCACCCTCTTTAGCCTGGTGAAGTTGCTAAAGTTCGGCAGTGAACCAGACTTGTTGTTATTGAACGTGCAAAATGACTTTGTTGGTACACACACCTCTTCACAGAAAGTGACATGGGATGTAACAGTGTCCGTATATTCATCCAGGCTGCCAGTTTAATTGTGAAGACACTCCAGTCTGTGCAGTCTAAACAGCATAATGCACACCATGTTTGGAGGAGAAATGGCACTGCACATTACCCTAGAACACCATACCAACAGTGAAGTTCGGAAGTGGGAACATGATGGTGTTGGGCCGCTTTTCAGCAAATGGTACTGGTAAACGGCACGGTGGTGGACTGGTTAGAGCGTCTGACTCGCAGTTCTGAGTACCGGGGTTCCATCCCCGGCCCCGCCTGTGTAGAGTTTGCATGTTGTCCCCGTGCCTGCGTGCGTTTTCTCCGGGCACTCGGGTTTCCTCCCACATCCCAAAAACATGCATGGTAGGTTAATTGACAACTCTAAATTGCCGGTATGTGTGAATTTGAGTGCGAATGGTTGTTTGTTTGTAGGTGCCCTGCGATTGGCTGGCAACCAGTTCAGGGTGTACCCCGCCTCTGCCCGATGATAGCTGGGATAGGCTCCAGCACGCCCGCGACCCTTGTGAGGAGAGGCGGCTCAGAAAATGGATGGATGGGTACTGGTAAACTTCAGATTATTGAAGGAAGGATGAATGGGCAAATGTACCAAGACATTCCATCCATCCATCCATTTTCTACCGCTTATCCGGGTCGGGTCGCGGGGGCAGTAGCTTTAGCAGGGACGCCCAGACTTCCCTCTCCCCAGCCACTTCATCCAGCTCTTCCGGAGGGATCCCGAGGCGTTCCCAGGCCAGCCGAAGGACGTAGTCTCTCCAGCGTGTCCTGGGTCGTCCCCGGGGTCTCCTCCCGGTGGGACGTGCCCGGAACACCTCACCAGGGAGGCGTCCGGGAGGCATCCGAATCAGATGCCCCAGCCACCTCATCTGGCTCCTCTCAATGCGGAGGAGCAGCGGCTCTACTCTGAGATCCTCCCGGATGACCGAGCTTCTCACCCTATCTCTAAGGGAGAGCCCGGACACCATGCGGAGGAAACTCATTTCGGCCGCTTGTATCCGGGATCTTGGTGAGGGTAGGAACGAAGATCCTCATTGGTGAGGGTAGGAACGAAGATCGACCGGTAAATTGAGAGCTTCGCCTTTCGGCTTAGCTCCTTCTTTACCACAACGGACCGATACAAAGTCCGCATCACTGCAGACGCTGCACCGATCCGTCTGTCGATCTCCCGTTCCATTCTTCCCTCACTCGTGAACAAGACCCCAAGATACTTGAACTCCTCCACTTGGGGCAGGATCTCATCCCCGACCCGGAGAGGGCATGCCACCCTTTTCCGACTGAGGACCATGGTCTCAGATTTGGAGGTGCTGATTCTCATCCCAGCCGCTTCACACTCGGCTGCGAACTGCTCCAGGGAGAGTTGGAGCTCACGGTTTGATGAAGCCAACAGAACCACATCATCAGCAAAAAGCAGAGATGCAATACTGAGGCCACCAAACCGGACCAGCTCTACGCCTTGGCTGCGCCTAGAAATTCTGTCCATAAAAGTTATGAACAGAATCGGCGACAAAGGGCAGCCTTGGCAGAGTCCAACCCTCACCGGGAATGAGTCCGACTTACTGCCGGATATGCGGACCAAGCTCTGACTCCGGTCGTACAGGGACCGAACAGCCCGTATCAGGGGGTTCGGTACCCCATACTCCTGAAGCACCCTCCACAGGACTCCCCGAGGGACACGGTCGAACGCCTCCTCCAAGTCCACAAAACACATGTAGACTGGTTGGGCGAACTCCCATGCATCCTCGAGGACCCTGCCGAGGGAGTAGAGCTGGTCCACTGTTCCACGTCCAGGACGAAAACCACACTGCTCCTCCTGAATCTGAGATTCGACTTCCCGACGGACCCTCCTCTCCAGCAACCCTGAATAGACCTTACCAGGGAGGCTGAGCAGTGTGATCCCCCTGTAGTTGGAACACACCCTCCGGTCCCCCTTCTTAAAAAGGGGGACCACCACCCCAGTCTGCCAATCCAGAGGCACTGTCCCCGATGTCCACGCAATGTTGCAGAGGCGTGTCAACCAGGACAGCCCCACAACATCCAGAGCCTTTAGGAACTCCGGGCGAATCTCATCCACCCCCGGGGCCCTGCCACCGAGGAGCTTTTTAACTACCTCGGTGACCTCAAACCCAGAGATAGGAGAGCCCGCCTCAGAGAACCCACACTCTGCTTCCTCATGGGAAGGCGTGTCGGTGGAATTGAGGAGGTCTTCGAAGTATTCTCCCCACCGACTCACAACGTCCCGAGTCGAGGTCAGCAGCGCCCCATCCCCACTATACACAGTGTTGGTGGTGCACTGCTTTCCTCTCCTGAGACGTCGGATGGTGGACCAGAATTTCCTCGAAGCCGTCCGGAAGTCTTTCTCCATGGCCTCACCGAACTCCTCCCATACCCGAGTTTTTGCTTCAGCGACCACCAGAGCTGCATTCCGCTTGGCCAGCCGGTACCCATCAGCTGCCTCAGGAGTCCCACAGGCCAAAAAGGCCCAATAGGACTCCTTCTTCAGCTTGACGGCATCCCTCTCCGTTGGTGTCCACCAACGGGTTCGGGGATTGCCGCCACGACAGGCACCGACCACCTTACGGCCACAGCTCCGGTCGGCCGCCTCAGCAATGGAGGCGTGGAACATGGTCCACTCGGACTCGATGTCACCAGCCTCCCCCGGAACATGAGCAAAGTTCTGTCGGAGGTGGGAGTTGAAACTCCTTCTGACAGGGGATTCTGCCAGACGTTCCCAGCAGACCCTCACAATACGTTTGGGCCTACCACGTCGGACCGGCATCTTCCCCCACCATCGGAGCTAACTCACCACAAGGTGGTGATCAGTTGACAGCTCCGCTCCTCTCTTCACCTGAGTGTCCAAGACATGTGGCCGCAAGTCCGATGACACGACCACAAAGTCGATCATCGAACTGCGACCTAGGGTGTCCTGGTGCCAAGTGCACGTGTGGACACCCTTATGCTTGAACATGGTGTTCGTTATGGACAATCCATGACGAGCACAGAAGTCCAATAACAGAACACCGCTCGGGTTCTGATCGGGGGGGCCGTTCCTCCCAATCACGCCCTTCCAGGTCTCACTGTCATTGCCCACGTGAGCATTGACGTCCCCCAACAGAACAATGGAATCCCCAGCGGGAGCGCTCTCCAGCACCCCCTCCAAGGACTCCAAAAAGGGTGGGTACTCTGAACTGTTGTTTGGTGCATAGGCACAAACAACAGTCAGGACCCGTCCCCCCACCCGAAGGCGCAGGGAGGCTACCCTCTCATCCACCGGGGTGAACCCCGACGTACAGGCACCGAGCCGGGGGGCAATAAGTATACCCACACCTGCTCGGGCCCTCTCACCGTGGGCAACTCCAGAGTGGAAGAGAGTCCAACCCCTCTCGAGAGGACTGGTACCAGAGCCCAAGCTTCTGTAGCCGGGGATTGGATCGCCAAGGTCCCCGCCTTCGGCCACCGCCTAGCTCACACTGCACCCGACCCCTATGGCCCCTCCCACAGGTGGTGAGCCCATGGGAAGGGGTACCCACGTTACCCTTTCGGGCTGTGCCCGGCCGGGCCCCATGGGTGCAGGCCTGGCCACCAGGTGCTCGCCTTGGAGCCCCACCACCAGGCCTGGCTCCAGTGGGGGGCCCCGGTGACCCGCGTCCGGGCAAGGGAAAACGAAGTCCATTGTTTGTCGTCATCATTAGGGGTCTTTGAGCCGTGCTTTGTCTGGTCCCTCACCTAGGACCTGTTTGTCATGGGTGACCCTGCCAGGGGCATAAAGCCCCAGACAACTTAGCTCCTAGGATCACTGGGACACACAAACCCCTCCACCACGACAAGGTGACTGCTCAAGGAGGGGTGTACCAAGACATTCTTGACAAAAATCTGCTGCCATTTACGAGGATGATGAAAATGAAATGAGGGTGGACATTTCATCAAGATAATGAAAGGGACGGCTTAGCGGGAGCATGCTGTGACAATGCGAGAGATTGCGTGATTTCCGAAGACGAAAAACATGGCGGCGCCCTTTGCAGTCTTGAAAAAAAAAAAAGAAACAGCTATACAAGATAAAATTTTTCTTTTTTCCTTCGCCAGCTTTGCGAGCAGCGGTAACAAAGAGCCACTTGCTATCCCTGCAGCTATGTCAACACCAGCTCGTCTTGCCATGGAGGATCTGAGCCAACGCGTCGAACTACCACTGAAGAGGAAAAAAACAGATTCTTCCACCTCAACTGAGGATTTGCTTGATTAGACAGAGATACACACGAGTGTCCTCTTTTCAATCGACAAGAAATTGTCAATTGCACTTGATTTGCTTCGCAAGGAGATCACCGAACTCAGAAAGAGCTTGGACTTCACGCAACAACAAGTGAGTGAGCTAAGATTTGATAATACTGTGCTTCAAGCAGATCCAGAAGGCCGATATATAATTATACATGCTACAATATTTAACAAGCTGTATACAATTGTCAACGTTTACGCTCCAAATAAAGACGATCCAGCCTTTTTTCACATGCTCTTTTCACATTTGTTAAACTTGTCAGGCACAAAAATAGTTATCAGCCACAATGCTCCCATTGGTCACGCACTTACTGCGTGACCAATGGTCACGCACTTACTGCGACAAATAACTCCTGAATATGCAAATCGCTTCTGTATCCCCGCACTTATACTCTCGTCCTGTTGACTTTTATAATTCACATAATTAATGCCACCACACTTCAGTTGTACAGTCGGGTTCACAACCCTTGTCCTGCATGCTTCTTCTCCTGTCCTTGTCCTGTTCTATCTTGTCCTGTCCTTCCCTCACAGGGTGTAGGACTACAGCCCCATGCAACACTCATATTTAATGTTTCATTGTTGTAGATAATGTAATGATTTACTTCTCTCATCCTGTTTACAATTCGTGCTTTGTCTTTTGTCTTTGTTTCTCTCCCCCTTCTATAAACTTTGTTCTGGTCGACTGATCAAGTCTGATTCTCAATAAATCTCAATTATAATACCACAGCCGAAGCATAAAAACGCCACTGTGACACAGTAAAACTGTTCCGGCATAAAAGTGATACAGATTTTCTATTCTGCTCGACCTAACAGCCGAACAGGACAAAAAAAAAGGATAATGATCCAAAACATACTGCCAAGGAAACTCGCAATTGGTTTAAAACTAAAAAAAAAAAAGAAAATGAAGTTGCTAGAATGGCCCAGCCAATCACCTGGCTTGAAACCAATTGAAAATCTATGGAAAGAACTGAAACTCAATGTCCATAAAAGAAGCCCATGGAACCTTCAAGATTTGAAGACTGCTTGTGTGGAGGAATGGGCCAAAATCACACCAGAGCAATTCATGCGACTAGTTTTTCCATACAGGAGGCATCTTGAAGCTGTCATTGCAAACAAAGGCTTTTGTACAAAGTATTAAGTATAGTATATATAGTCTGTATATAAATATATAGTATTAAGTGTAGTCCATGATTGAGATGGTGCTTACCCGAGTGGACGCCTTGGTTATGTGCTCTCTAGTATTGTCTATGTTTTTGTGTTTTTCGTTCGTCTTTGGAGACATTACGCGACTCACTTACACAAGGGAAGACTTGCTCAACATCAGGGAGTCGACTTTCTTTCACCAACTTTTCGCAAATCCGCTCAATTTTTTCCCCGAGTTACTCACCGGGGGGAGGCTGCGGTCTATGGCGCATGGAGATGGAGCAGACGCCACAGAGGGAAGCGAGCCAGCATCCACAAGAGAGGATACAGATTGGCGTTTCCGTCGATCCACCTCGCGAATCTACGCTCCCTACCCAACAAAATGGACAAGCTTCATCTTCTGATAAAGACCAGTGATGACTTCAGACGTTCCGCCGTCCTGTGCTTTACGGAGACTTCCCTTTGTGAACGCGTCTCCGAAGGCGCAGTTATGCTTCCCGGCTTCCATCTTCACTGGGCAGACCGCATCATGGAATTATTGGGGAAAACAAAAGGCGGCGGCATATGCTTCTATATCAATGAAAAATGGTGTACTGACATCACGGAGCTCAGCACACACTGCAGCCCGCATTTAGAGTTTTTGAACTGTAAGCAAAGCAAAGCAAAGTAAATTTATTTATATAGCGCATTTCATACACAAGGTAACTCGATGTGCTTCACACGATTAAAAGCATTTAAAAAAAAAAAACAATTTGAAACATTTAAAACAAAGAAAAAAATAAAAATACAATTAAAACAGCGTACAGTGCAAGAAATATCATTTAAAAGTGGAAATGCTCTAAAAAGCATGGGAAAAGAGAAGAGTTTTTAACCTGGATTTAAAAACATGCACACTTTGGGCTGACGTCACTTCTGGTGGCAACTTATTCCATTTGTATGCAGCCTAATAGCTAAATGCGAAAGTTAATGCTGCTTCACCATGTTTGCTTTGGACTCTGTGTGCCACTATTCGACCTGAGTCTGTCGATCTCAGAGCCCTATTGTGTTTATATTTCATTAGCATTTCATTCATGTATTCAGGACCTAAACCGTTTAGTGAGCATTTTACTTGCCTCGTGAGTTCGCTTCTTTTTTACATTCCGCCTCTAGCTAACACGAATGCCGCACTGATAACGTTCACTGAACAAGTAAACGAAATTGGAAAAAAACACCCAGACTCACCCCTCATTGTTCTCTGGGACTTTAACAAAGCTAAACTCAACCACAAACTCCATAAATACAAGCAGTACATTGACTGTCCTACCAGGGAAAATAACGTTTTAGACCACTGCTATACTACGCTAAAAAACGCATACAGTGTGCAGCCCTGGGCTCGTTTGATCACTGCTTAATTCACCTCATACATACATAAAACATTCAGGCAAGAACTTAAATCCGCGCAGCCTACGGTGAAAACAATGAAAACGTGGACCAAAGATAGAACTTCAAAGCTGTCTAGACTGCAAAGACTGGTGTGTCTTTGAAAATTCAGCTCGCAGCCTGGATGAATATACGGACACTGTCACATCCTATATCAGTTTCTGTGAATAGGTGTGTGTACCAGCAAAGTCATTTTGCACATTCAATAACAACAAACCGTGGTTCACTGCCAAACTTAAGCAACTTCGTCAGGCAAAAGAGGATGCATATCGAAGTGGAAACAGGTAGGCGCGACCGAACAATGCAAACTAAAACTAGCAGACATTCCAACAGCTTCTTCCCCCTTGCCATCAACTTCTTAAACAGCTAACCTACAATTCCATTGCAACATGCTGCCAATTTTTTGGTCTTCAGTTTGTTGTCACATTTCTGTTGGGCCAATTATACATTACTCGTGCACTCACTGTAGTTCGTCTCGCCACGCTGCACTATTTGCATATCTGTTGTTGACCAATACTGGCCACTCATGTGCCTGAGTAGCATCTGCACCATTTGCACAATCGACTGAGTAGTATCTACAACATTTGCACAATCGACATTGTCCCAGATTATCGCACTACTAGTCAATTTAAACTGCATACATTTCTTGAAGTCTCGGCACAATTTGCACAATGGTCATTGCACCGGACTATTGCTCTATTAGTCATTCAAACTGCTCTAATTGGTAGAGGGTTCTGCAAC
This sequence comes from Phycodurus eques, assembly GCF_024500275.1. Lineage (NCBI taxonomy): Eukaryota > Metazoa > Chordata > Actinopteri > Syngnathiformes > Syngnathidae > Phycodurus > Phycodurus eques. Next base: position 38,052,661 of record NC_084526.1, read on the forward strand.
TTTTTGCACAATTGTAACAAAACAACTAAACAAAAACCAAAAAAACAAAAATAAATTGGACCGGCATTACCAGATGACTAGCAACCTTTTATTGCTCAGTGACTGTTTTTTTCAATGTCTTTATGTCTCAAAAGTATTCTCTGTCAACTGTTGTCGTACTAGAGCGGCTCCAACTACCTGAGACAAATTCCTCGTGCGTTTTTGACATACTTGGCAAATAAAGATGATTCTGATTCTGATTAAATAAATACCAGTTGGCGTGTTCAATACTTTCATTTCACATAACTTAATTTTTCTAATCTTATTTGCTCTACTTTCTTTTTTATGTATGGATTACTTGGGTTGTTCCCAACATCTGGTGAAATATTCATGTAAATAGCACCAATAGCACCTATATATATATATATATATATATATATATATATACATACATATATATATATATATATATATATATATATATATATATATATATATTAACCAAAAAGTGACAAAAGACTTACTTTCAATTTTCTTAATCCTCACTTCCCAAGGAATAAACACAACCACAATGTTATAAAACACTCGGGACATTTTCTTCAGCATCTGCAGGATGACAAAATAGGGTTAGAGACAACAACTGCTTCCTTATAATAGCTTTTAGTTATATGGCCATCTACATCAGGTGTCAAACTCAAGGCCCGGGGGCCAGATCTGGCCCGCTACATCATTTTATATAGGGATGCACTATATAATGGACTATACGGGAGCTCCTTCATCACAGCTGTCGGACACTGCAGCACTCTGTTAATGACGTTACAGCTGTCGCAAATGCTGGCTGTTGCAGTGGGTAAAAAAAATAAATACAAAGATTGCTGCTCATTATTAAAATGTACTGTTATTGTATATTGCTACAAAAATGCCAACAATCAAAGCTTTGTTGAAAGGTTTACAGTATATGAAAAATTCACTCCCTCTGCGACACATCTAGCCCCGCCATTCTTCAACTTCTTCTCTCAAGACGCAATTCATTATGGTCTAACACAACTCGATGAGTGACCATCGGTTGGTCACTAACTTTTGCTATACTTTGTAGGAAATTTTTAGTGGACTATAGAGTGTTCTGAATTTCATCACTCAGCATTCGGACACCACTACAAAATGGCGTAGGTGACTGATTTCGGACACAGCATTGGTCTTGTCTTGGTCTCTGTGAGTTCCGGTCTCCAGCAAGTCTTGGTCTCAGATAGTGTGGTCTTGAGCACAACAGTAGTACTATTAGTAGTACCGTGCTCTTGCTCCTTTTGATACTACACCCACTGGAACCACATGAGAAGATGGTAAAAATGACCAGCGTGAACAATTGCTGATTTTTATTTCAATTTTCAACAGCTGTGTTAAAACACAACTGTGAAGCGTTATTCAAGCTGACTTGGCTGGACTGTAATCTACAGTACATATGACTGCATAAATTGGAAATTATGATTGACGGTGACATCACAGGCAATGCTGAGTTTTCAGTCAACCAGAAGCCAACCTGCAAATTAATTATTCCTCACCAGACTGGATGGTAAAGACAATTTATTCTAATGGTGCCTGAGCAGCCTTAAGACTGTAATTAAACAGCGCTATAAGAACAGGCACTAAATTTACTCTGACTGCATTGCACAACATAGCTTCCTTATGCCCAAATTTATCTGAATAAAACAGAAACAGTTAAAGTAGATCAAGAAATTCTGAAACGGGCAGAGGTAATCTTCCTTTTTTAATTATTATGGCTGTGCTCATCAGATTATATTGCAGCAGAGTGGTAATTATTGAAAAAGCCTCTCTCAGCAAATATTCGGCTGGTGTGCAAGGCATATTTACTTAAGTTGCTCTTCCCAGACACATTTAGATTAAACAGAGATGAATGGTGACAGCATTAGAAATGAAATATAAAGGTAACATAAATAATGTACATAACTGGTGTCAACTCTAGGGTCAGGATCAGTCACAAAATCCTTTATTTTTCTTAAAGGAAATATCATCGAGCGGTTGGTTCATTGAGTACAGAAGTACAGACAGGGGAAAAGAAATATCCAGGGTCTGTGTAATGAAGAAACATTTGACAATTGACACTGTTATCCCCCAATTTTTATTTATTTATTTATTTTTTATTTATTTTTAAAACACTCTCCAAAACATTGTTGTCATGTAAACGTCATCTTTTTTCATCTGTTTCTGAAGCAATTACAGTTTTGAAGCAAGATCGTGGCGGCTTGGACTTTGGAGTAATGGTCTTACAGTATTTATAAAGCAAGGGTAGTTAATGATTCAACTATCATGGTGAGAACCAAGCTGCCTTTTTAAAAATATATAATTTCACCCTTCAAAGGAGGGTGTATGTTCTATGGTAGACCCTTTCAACCTGGCTATAAATCCAACCAAGGCACATACAGCCCTGATCAAAATCACAAACGACCTCCTCATCTCTGCCAACTCGGAACGTAATTATCTTCATTGTTCTTGATAGCTCTGCTGCTTTCAAAACCATCATCCAGCATCCATCCTCAACCGCTTATCTGAACACCTCGGTCTCACCAGTTCAGCTCTTTTTCTGGATCCTCTTATACTTTTCCAACAGAAAACAGTTTGTTGACATCGCTACCCCAGATTTACACAACCTCCAATTAACCAAGGCGTGTCACAAGTTGACAGCATCTGTGTCCCTTCCCGAGTTCGGTATCTCAGTAGTATTCCAACAATCAGTCCCTTCTACCATATACAGTATTTGGTCCAACTTTCAGGGATGTTTTGTTTTGTGTAACACATGATTGTCTTTTTGTTGTTTTGTTTTTTTAATCCTAAATTACAGTCTTTCATTATACAAAATCCAAAATGATTTAATACACTACATTAAATCATACTAGTGTGATTTTAATGTTGTATACATACATCTGCTCCTGCTGTTTGATAGCCTCTGGTTCTTGTCAGGCGTCCCTCATACTTCAGTACTATCTCTCTGGCATGCCTGGGAAATACAACACAATGGTCATTAAACATGTTTAAACCTAAAATGCTGTATTTAAAAAACAATAGAAGGAATTATTTATAAGGTCCTGTACGTGTAACTGCTCTATGTTCTTACAAATGTATTTATATAAAACATGATACAATATGATTGAACAATGATATGATAGTTCTGTGGTTATGGTTTTCAAGGTGGCATCCCTTCCATCATGAACTTTTTTCTCAGAGTGTAAATTAAAGTTCCTTGTGTAGGATGATTAAGTGATGAAATGTATTTATACTGCAAATGTTATATTTTGCCATCACAACACCTAGATATTTGGCAGTAATTGTACATAGTAAATATGATGTATCATATATATTTTTTCCAAGTTCCCTGAGAGAAAGGTAGGTTTCAAAAAGCAACAGTGCATTACTTTTTTGGTATGTCCTACGCATAGATAGAATACAAATAAAATACATTAGACATAATTCTCAAATCAATACACTGACACTGTAAATTGCACTTTTTCACATTGGCAGAGACGTGCACAGATAGTTAGATATTTTATTTATAGAAAGCAGGTGCTCAGTTTGCGATATCTATGTCATATTTCCTAGTTAAATCTTATTTAAGACAGGGGTGTCAAAACGTTTTTGAAAGTCGAAGGATGTAAGGGCCACTTTTAAATTCTTCAACTTTATTCAAACATGCTAAAATCAATCAATTATATGTTTTTATATATTATAGTTATTGAGAAAAACTGCCACATCATAGCTTTCTGTTAACGGTGATAAGACAAATAGTTAAGGATTTTTGGCCAGGGGCCCTGTATCCCACGAGGGCAACAGCCAAATCGCAGCTCCACATTCAGAACAAAAGCAAGAGCAATCTGTAGTAAGCTTTTTAACGCAGTTACTTGAGGATCATTAATGCGATATGTTCACAAATCACACCTTAACATGGAGTAGAGTGTGGAGGAAACCATTTATATTTTAAATGATCTTCATTAACCCTGTCTTATGAAAGTATAATTATCATTTATTTGCATCTTTACAGAGCTAGAAAAGATCTACAGCATATAAAAACTATTTCTTAGTAGTAGTGACAGTCCCCAATAACCACACCTATGAGTTATGATATCTTGAATTGAAGTGAATTAAGCATATCTTCAACTGAAATTATAAATAGTCTGAATCAAATTGTAGATATCTCAAGTCGGAGTTACAGATATCTACAATTCAGGTGCAGATATCAATAATTAACATAGCACATATTACTGTATCTGCAACTGAACTGTAGATATTTGTAATGAAAAACCCCATACACATGAATGGCAAAAGTGACATCATTTCTTGTAGGCAAAATGACATTGCCAATATCTGAAATGAAACTTGTGGCTAGGAAGAATATATTTGCGGATATCTGTTCTTTTTGACTGGGCAAAACTGAATTACACATAGAGTATCTGCAATTCATATGCAGTCATAGTTGTTAAATGTAAAAACTTTTTGCCATAGGCTTGTGTGCGTCGCAGATCAGAATTCTCACAAGAATTCAAATAAATGCCCTCCATGTCAGACATCAGAATTATCTGTACAGGGGCCTGATGAAAGGTGTGTATAAAGAAAGAAAAATAAACGGTCTGTTATACCAACTACCCATCATTCTGGCAACTGGCATTTTTTTCACTTGCGTTGTTCAGTAATTAGCATACCTGTTGTTATGTTGTTATGTTACATTCAAAATTAATTTGTACGTTTTCATCAATTATATCATTTTAAATCACTGGCCATGTACTGTATAAAATTGTAACTGATTAATTTCCATTTGTACTTCAATTAAATAGGCTTGGCTCTGAGACAGATATTGACCACTGCAGATATTAATCACTGCTAAATAAAAACACACACATATATATATATATATATATATATATATATTATATACTATGGGACATATGATGAGGGCTGTACGGCAATGTTAAGAGCACTTCTTAAAGGCAATGTGCTTAAAAAACACTGACGAAAATGGGGCTTAAATCTGGGACTTGTGGAATAATATATGAGCTATTATTGCAGTGGAAGTGATCCCACACATTAAGCTTGAGATTAAAGGGTTGTAAAAATGCAGAATTGCTTCCCATACTTGATGGGGGTAATAAACTTCTGCAGTCATAACAAACTGCCCATATAAAACCTCCTCTCAATGGCACATACTCAGCACATCTGAGAAGTTCTCTATCTTATCAAATGCCCTCTCTTAATGATGTGTGCTATTCAGTTTGCCGCTTACGTTTAGTCAAATGTAACAGTTTTTACTTGCGTCTTAAGACTTATCACTTAATTACTACATACATTTTAAGGGCACTTATTTTACATTTATAAATTTTCAAAGAGGGCAGACAGCCACAAATAGTTGGTTGTGCTAAATCGCACACAAACTGTATTGTTCTTTCGGTTAAATTGTGGACTTTTCAATGTAAATTTAATAGCAATAATTATAATTTGAGACAAAATGAAAATAGTATTTCCATTGTCAACAAAGTAAATACAAATGGCCAGGCCATTTTATGCATTTTGAGGTAGTGGTGCTATAAAAATTACTGATATATTTTTATTTAGACTGTTTTTTTTAAATTTTCATCTTCAAAAACAAAAAAAGCATGATCAACATTGTAATAGAAAGTTAATAGTGAATTATTTTATGTATTACTGCTAATCCTTTTGTATGAATAACTATATATATATATAAATATATATATATATATATATATACACACACACACACACACACACACAGTACATCTATAAATTAACATAATATTGCATAATTAACCAATAATAATAATAATAACAACAAGCTGTACTTAAAAATACTGATGTTAACTGTAAAAAAGAGAGGTAGGCTTAATCCCAAACATTTATTAAAGAAGATATACTTCAAGACTTTGAGCTTGCGTCTCATTGGCCAGGGTCTTGTCCGAATGTTGGCAATTATCTCCTTCTGATACTGAATGTTCTGAAACATCTCCTCTGGATCATCACTGTCCACCCTTTCATCTGCTTTGTCTTCTTCATCAGAGGAACTGCAGAATAAAATGAAGTGGAGTTATACCCAATAGTTTCCTCCTTTATAATTTGTTAACAATCCACCAAAAATATCACATTAATACGGAGCCCTCCTGGTGCCAAGGTATGAGAAAAATTAAATTCATTGATAATCTGTTCCCTCAGTTTAGTAATCCGTTCCCTCAGTTTAGTAAACTGTACCCTCAGTTTAGTAATCCGTACCCTAATTTTAGCAAATGTCTGAGGCTCCGTATACCTACGTATATCTGTCAAGTGAAGTAAATTCTATTTGTATGTTATATTCTTACTCATGTGAATTCTGTGTATAAATTGTCATGTCGTGATATATCCTACATCCCATTTTTTCAACTGAAAGGCAATATTGCTGTAGTTCGAGGGGGTTGATCATTATATAGGAGTACTAGCAGGACTGGCTACAATTAGCCTGCGTGTTTCCTAAACACAGTACTAAATTGAGGGTACGGATTACTAAACTGAGGGTACAGTTTACTAAACTGAGGGTACAGATTACTAAACTGAGGGTACAGTTTACTAAACTGAGGGAACGGATTACTAAATTGAGGGAACAGATTATCAATGAATTTTATTTTTCTCATACCTTGGCACCAGGGGGGCTCCGTACATTAAGGCCTTTAGAGAGAGTATAAGTAAAGTTAGAAGAGCTTGACCAATCAAAACCTTGTTGAAACAATTTGGATATGGTCCTCAGTTATGGTTGGGACCCAACATGAGCATATACTTTACGGGTCATTTTGATACAATTTGACCAATGATGGTTAAAAAAAAAAAAAAAAAAAAGGCACATTTTTTAAATTGGTTGTATATGGGGTAAATGTCTGCCATGCTGAAACAGCCACACTGGAAGTCATATTTTAAAAGTTATTGACGATTTTAAATTTTTGCCATTCGTAGTAAATGCGAGCCTTATTGATAGAGCAAATGGTGGTGGCCCACTGAAATACACTTCTTGCATAACAGTAAAGACAAAAGAGCATTATGGTAGAGACAAACAGCTTAATAAAAATTGTGCTTAAATGATCCTAACGACTCATTAAATCCATTTTACTCTTGTCTCATACAATCAGAACAGCAGTAAAGACATGCAATAGATCCGACACATTCACAAATTGAAACATATTCATTCATAGCTCAGAAATAACACCTTTTATTTTGTTGTGTGCCATTGTGTGAGGCGGCACGGTGGCCGACTGGTTAGAGCGTCAGCCTCACAGTTCAATCCCCGGCCCCGCCTGTGTGGAGTTTGCATGTTCTCCCCGTGCCTGTGTGGGTTTTCTCCGGGCACTCCGGTTTCCTCCCACATCCCAAAAACATGCATGCATTGGAGACTCTAAATTGCCCGTAGGTGTGAATGTGAGTGCGAATGGTTGTTTGTTTGTAGGTGCCCTGCGATTGGCTGGCAACCAGTTCAGGGTGTACCCCGCCTCGTGCCCGATGACAGCTGGGATAGGCTCCAGCACGCCCGTGACCCTGGTGAGGAGAAGCGGCTCAGAAAATGGATGGATGGATACTGTTGTGTGAATAGAAAATGGCTGCCTCATCCTGACACTTTAACTCCAAGATCCCTCATGTGTATTGCAACAACATAATGATACTATCTCCAGCTGCATTAATGGTAAAGACAGCTTGAGTGACAAAGAAGGACCATTTGTAAAAGAAACAAAAAGGCACTCTGAAGACGCTAACATGCATTTGTGTTTTGGACTGCATGCTGTAAATTCCAACAACAACTTTGAAGCCTCTTTATAATGTGTATTACCACCACCTATCGGGCTGTGCTGTAGCTTATTGTAGCCTGTCTATGAGTTGACATGAGACAACCAGCAATGTTGTTGACATGAGACAACCAACAAGCAAGCATTCACTGCTAATACAGGATGCACTTTCACTCCCCCTCCAGCGATTACATTTTTTTCAACCTTTTCCCAGAACAAAAACAATGACAGCAGGTTATTTTGGAGCCTAATTACAAATTGTTACATGATGCCTACAAGTAGTGTAAGCAACTGCAGGCTTGGGGGAATTGGCAATGGAAGCTCCAAGCAAAACAGAAGTGACGGATAAATCTAATGGTTTAACACTATATATATATATATATATATATATATATATATATATATATATATATATATATATTATGTGTGTGTATGTATTATGTGTGTGTGTGTTTGTATATATATATATATATATATATAATTTTTACTTGTGGGCGGTAGCTTGAGCTATTTGTTTGAGAGATTTTTATTTTTATTTTCATTTCACATATTTTCACATTTCACAGACGAATGAGAGAGTATGTTATAAATCCCTTTTGATTATCCTGATTCAAAAAAGACCATTTAAAAGCCATTAACTGGTTCAGTCTGAACATGTTTAAGAAAAACAAAATAGGGTATATACCTGCACACTTTAATAGTGTGTGCTTTTTTTGCGTTTATCTCATTTATGAATATAACTCTTTATATATTAAACTGAATGACACTTTTTTCATCATTATTCAGTAGAGTAATATTTTCATTTTATGTGCTCTATACTTTAGTTATTGCTTATTATAATTCAGTTATTATTTGGAGAGATCGCACACTAAACGAGTCTATTACAGTGGTCACAAATGAGAACAGAAATCCATAGAGTATAGAGCATGCCAGAATAGTTTACAGTATATGATTACATTTAGCTCAGAGGAAACAACTTGTATTTTTAGTGGCTAGATTTGTTATATGTGGAATTGTGTACTCATCGGTGGGAGGACAATTTGGTGTTCGCTCACCTGTGATCATGATCCTGGTAGGCTGAATAAATCCTCCTGGAATTCTTCCTGACACTCTTGTGTCTCTTGGCTACAGACAGGGATCTGCTACTTCCAACCAAAGATTCTGAAACTGTACTCATGTTGTCTCTTCTCAGAGTGTGTGTGTGTGTGTGTGTGTGTGTGTGTGTGTGAGGCTGTGGTCAAGCTACTGATCTGGACCTTCCACTAAAGCTAACCCGCCCCAGCAGAAAAACCTAAATGCATTTAAACATCTGGCCAATCTGTGACATTCTGACCACTTAAAGGGCCAGTTCCAACTCTGCTTTGGGTTGTGCGAGTATTAGTTAAGCTCAAAGCTTTTGGCTGTTGTGTTTGTTGTTAGTGTTGTTGTTGTTTTTCCCTGAGTCAGATTATATTGTATTTTCAGTAACAGTCATGGTAGAGTATGCATGCAAGAGGAATTTGGCTTCAAAATGAATAATCTGGGTGTGTTAATCAATTTTTTCAAAATCAAATTGAGTTATTTACAGTCCATGCATTTTTTGGGGGGGAATCTGGTTTCAATTGGTTCACTCATTGCAATATTTTGTGTTTTCTTTGGTCCATGATAAACATGATAGAATAAAAGAGCCATCTTCCTGTACATGCTTAAAGAGATAGTTTGCAGTTTAGCAAGATTTTAATGTAGCCTTGCTTCACTTATCACTCTCAGCCCTTGAGTCTCTGGCTAAATCTGCACCCTTCCCTGATTGTTCATGAGCATGACTCTGAGGGGAATGACCATTCATAAAGGCATGTGATTCTGAAAGTGCATAATTGTGATAAATAGTCACAGAGAACCCTGTCCAGCTTCAACAAAATAGTAGCACTAGCAACACTAAGCTAGCATTAGCACTGTAAACCAGCCGACGTTAGCCACGGCTGCTATGATGTTAGCATGACTTAGTCATACAAGAGTGTTACCATAACACTAAATGTTATCGGTGTAAAGTTCTATTTTTTGGAATATACAATCAATTAAAAATAAAAAAACTAACCAGTCGAGCAGAAATATTGCTAATTCAACATTCCATTCCACAATTCTGGCTCCTCAGCTGCCCGAGGTCCCTTGTCCCTGCATTTGTTAGTTTATGCCCAGTTGTCAGCAAACAAGAGATAGGCATTTGTTTTATTTCCACTCGGTGTTTATTCAACCATTGTTTCAAAAGAGCTCCTGAAGCCCAAGGTAAAAGTTCAGCGCAAAGCTGTGTCAGTGACCTGCTACAACTGTGCCCATGATTGTAAGGCAAATGATTGACACCTTGTCAGTCACGCCTGCTGTCTGATTGGTTGTTCTTCCTCAGGCGCAGTATTTTCTTAAAAATCTAATTGGAGTTACAAGATGGGGCAAAGAAGGGATATATATATATATATATATATATATATATTTATATATATATATAATTTACAAAATAAGGAGACAAATCCAGAGAGAAGGACGCTGCAGACTTTTTTTTCAATTAACATAAATGTATAAAATACCAGTTTTAAAATATGCAAATGTGTATCTCTGAAAAAAAAAATAATGCAAACTTAATTTTTCTATTCACGCTTGAAGACAAATTTGACTGAAAATTAATTGTTAGACCATGACAATTAAAAACAAACAAAAAAACAATACATACTAGTCTCCAACTGTGCCTCACTTTACCCTAATGAAAGTCCAGCTATGTGTTTTAGGGGCTGTCGACAATTTATAAAAAGTCTACATACAGTATGTTTTCTTTTAATCACACTTCATTTGGCCAAGTTGAAATGGCCATAAACAACAATTTAGACCACTATTACTTCATGTAACATTGTTTTATTGTGTTATAGTTTCTGTACAGTGTGCAGTGGTGTACTGCATCTTATCGAGAGCAATTTGTATTTTACCTGAATAGCCATATGAGAAGGAAAAAAGTAGACACTTCTTGCACTGCAGTAGAATTAGTAATGTATTGTTAAATAATTTAGACAGTATCAATAGAAACTGAATGTTATATTTATTTGTATCTTATTTTTATACAACTCCTAATTAGTTTTTTTTAGATGCACCTGATGAAGTGTCCAACTGCTTATTTCTGTATTCTTGGTAATTTAGTTTCCCAAATGGTGTAATGTGTTTTGTGATACTTTGTTCCAGTAATGTTTTAATAATGAGAGGCAGAAGGATTATGGAGCTAAAATGAGACAGTGGAGGCTGGACAGATGTCCTTTATTTAATTGTCAACTCGATGACTGGACTCAGTGGAGCGCTTCTGACGTTGAGCACAATGATGATGTAAAATTTCAGATAAAAAGCTGCCAATGTGAGTAGAGTGATTCATCAGAGAATTCTACTCACATGGCTTATATGGAAAAGCTTTAAAACGAACAATTAAATCTTTGGAGAAACCAGAAGTCACTCCTTCTGGAAGTAATTTGCAAGATAAGTCTGTCTTAAAGCCAAAACTTGACCAGTGTGCCTTTACCCTCTGATATGGATATAGTATTTTGTGTGAAATGCAATTTTATGCATGTCAAATGTCATTTTGTATGCCTTATATATACATTCTGATACTCTTACAACAAAAACATATTTTGAAACAATAAATTGTAAAAGGCTGCTGTTTTTACAGTAGAAGGCTGATAGTTGTGTATTTGTTCAGCATCGGTTGTCACAAATCCCTGTGAGAGAGCAATCCAATTGAAAATAAATTTGAGGTCCACTTTATATTGTGTTTCAGGCTTTTAGTGCTCTAAACTTAGAATAACCCGTAAATAGGAAAAAGGGGCATATTGGTCATTTGACCTAAAACATACACATTAATTCCTGTATAATTTTATTTTGCATCACTTCAGTGAATCAATAAGTCTACATGGCAGTCAGTGGAGAGACAATATATGGCAGACAGTAGTGGCTGATTGATGTCCTGAGGGAAGACATGAGGGCAGCTGGTGTCAGAGAGGAGGATGCAGGAGATAGGCTTACATGGAAAAGGATGACACGCTGTAGCGATCCCTAACAGGACAAACCAAAAGGAAAAGAAGAAGAAGACAAACTACATAAATAATTAAGAAATCATTTCAAAACTAAATCAAATAAGAAAGTATCAAGGCTCCTTTTAAAAGTATCAACAGATTATGTGGTCCTGATGCCCTCTGGCAAGCTATTTTACACCATTGTCGCATGATGCATTGTGAACATTAACACTGCATTTAAATGTATGGAAATACAAGACAGCATTGAAACAAAATATTTAATTTAAATGTACTGCACGTAAAAGTTAGTAAAAAATTTACCTAAATGTTTAAAAACAAAAGAGTTCTTACAGATTAAATGTATTGTACTTAAAAGTTAAATAGGACTGAATTCTCCTTGAAAGAAATACGAGTAGTACAGTACATGAAAAGTCAAACATTTACTGGATTGAAAAAAGTTGAAACCATGGTAATATTATGGACAATTTGAAGATTAACAGTGCGATTTAATAAAGGAAAATGAAAATGATATTACGTGTCCTGCGGTTTGACTTTGGGTGTACCATAGGACTGAATGATGAACTTTGCTTAGGTTTATCACATTTTCATAAATGGTGCCGTGTTTGGTTGTGTATATTGTGTTGAAATATACTGTCAACAGTTGATGTGTTAACTAAACAAATCTACTTAACAGGCTTTGATCTTAACCCATGGGTCATCAACATACAGTACCTGAATCAGTGACTGGGCTTAGTTCCTCTGAAGGAGTCCAATGCTTTTCTTTCCACTTCCCATGTCCAGTATATAGCATCTCAACCATTCAAAATGTATTTATACAGTGCTTTCCATACAAAAAATGAAATTTAAAGTGGTTTAAATGGATTAAAATCAACTACTCCTGCCATTTGTCCACAAGGACACAGAAACATGCACGCATACAGGTTAAAAATAATAATGTAATGACCTAACAACAGTTCTGAGGACCGGGGTTCAATCCCCGGCCCCGCCTGTGTCGAGTTTGCGGTTTGTCAAGTGAATGCAATATGCCTTGAATACCAAAATGCTTGCAAAGTGGATTGATATTCAAGTACCTGACCACTTAGTAGTTGCTACACACCGACTTATCTCAGGAAAACTGTCTGAGTGTTTGGCTGCGTCTTGTGCAAAGCTTAAACTTTGCCTCACCTGCCAAATCTATTGGGAAAAATTCCTCAGCATTTCAGAACCAGAATTGTGCTGTGTTTTGGCCCATTTCGTGGAGGATGACTTTTTAAACACAAGCTTCCACACACTGTGTTGTGGGGGGGGTGGTCCGGTACCCTTGCCCCTCCCTTTAGGACTGGTCGGGGCGCTTCGGTTGGGCTGGGGGCTACCTCCCTTGGGAATGGGTGGTGTCTCCCTAGCTGGATCCCCTGTGGGATGGGCTCGCTGGCTTGGCCCCCCCTTTGCGGATGGTGGGCCTACCCTTCCGCAACGTGCCGGCTCAGCAACTCCGTACACCAGTTAATTAACATGCATGCGATATGGTGTTCATTCACTAATAAGTTCCATAGACACGCGATAGGCTTTAATTGCTTGTGCTCGGACCACAAATAATAACACAGATTATATTAGGATAGTGGCACTGCCTCACAGTTCTGAGGACCTGGGTTCAAATCCGGCCTAGCCTTTCAAATCCGGCCTTGCCTGTGTGGAGTTAGCATGTTCTCCCTGTGCCTGCGTGGGTTTTCTCCAGGTACTCCGGTTTCCTCCCACATCCCAAACACATGCATGGTGGGTTAATTGAAGACTCTAAATTGCCCATAGGTATGAATGTGAGTGCGAATGGTTGTTTGTTTATATGTACCCTGCGATTGGCTGGCAACCAGTTCAGGGTGTACCCCTGCCTCTTGACAGCAGTTAGCTGGGATAGGTATTAACATATCAACTCACAGGGTCTTACAGGTGTTACTATAAAAGCATCCCACCGCAGCACTCATCAGTAGCACCACCTTGCTCATTTCCTACAACCTGTCCTGCCTTCTCTTTTACTGTCCTTTCTCATTTTGTCCAATTGGTTAGTTGTTGCATGTACTCACGCCCCCACCCCTCCCCCGTCCACGAATAAGAACACGATTTGACTTTTGTAACATTACTTGTGGTCAAATATAGAGACTAACTATTGTTATGCTGTGGTTCACACCCCTATTCACCTTGTCTGTTCTGTCCCTCTGTCTGTCCCCTAAAACCCTTTTCTGTCTGGCTGCATTTTCAAAAACCATCAGAATAAAAGAAAATAAGCAGCGGGAGTATTTCAAACACCCCTGTTGCACAGCAAAACTGTTCCAGCAGAAAAGGCATACAGATCCACCATTCTGCATGGCCATGTAGTTGAACAGGACAGGTTAAAAAAAAGTAAAATAAATAAATAAATAAATAAATAAATAAAATTTCGCAGAATATGTATTGTGGTAGTTAGAACAATTGTCTGTTTGTGTCAGAAATGTGTTATAACTGAGATCTTGTATGATGAGGATCACGGTCGCCATGTCAACAGCCAAGAAACAACACGAAGCGCCACATTTCCCGTTACTAACAACGTATTATATAGCTAAATACGTGATTATTTTGCAATCAAAAGCCATTTCTAAATATTGTTTTATGCAGATTATACAATGAAAAGATTTTCAGATGTCCAAGATGTGACAAAAAGCAAAAAAAATATACGATCCAACCAAAAAACAAAAAACTTACCTCTGTTTTACTGTATATTAATAAGAATGGTAAAGGTTAAGATCTAGCTTTTTCTCCCTGCTGAAAGAAGAGAGTTCATCCCTTAATTTGGTAGATTTGGTATGATTATAATTATTATAAGCATGACCTTAAAAAGGCTGTTCATGCTCTAAAACCCTCCATTTTTGCTGAATTAAAACAATTCTGCAAGGAAGAGTGGGCCAAAATATCTCCACAGAGATGTGAAAGACTCATTGCCAGTTATAGAAAACGCTTGATTTCAGTTGTTGCTGCTGAGGATGGCCCACCCAGTTATTAGGTTTAGGGGACCATTATTTTTTCACACAGGGCCAGGTAACTAAATGTTTTTTTTTTCCTGAAATGAAATCACCATTTAAAAACATAATTTTAAGTTCACTTGGTTTATATTTGTATGATATTTATTTGTTTGATTCTCTTAAACATTAAATGGGGAAACTATGCAAAAATATAATAATTTGAGAAGGGAGCCAATCATTTTTAACACCGCTGTATGTGTACATACTGTATATACATTTATTATTCCTTAAAATGTATTTCAAGTCTTTACAAATCTGTGTGCTCGTTTTCATGTGCTTGACTTATTCAACATTAGCCGTTAGCTTGGACAAAGGGATGCCAGTTTAAACTATCCCTGCGAGGAAGAACAGTTAAAATGATTCATGGCCTTTTATGTATATTGATTTAAAATAATTAATTGTATTGTTAAATGCATTGCTAATTGTGTATATGTTGTATCCATCCATCCATCCACCCATTTTCTTTACCGCTTATCCTTGCTAGGGTCAAGGGCTGCTGGAGCCTATCACAGCTATCTTCGGTCAGGAGGCGGGGTACACCCTGAACTGGTCCCCAGCCAATCGCAGTATATGTTGTATATGTTATAATTTTAGGAATTAAAAATGGTAAACAGAATTAGAAGCATTCATGATTGTATAATTATATATATATGCCCGTTATCAGTCACATACGTATTTAGACGACTCAAAATTGCCCATTGGTGTGAATGTGAGTGCGAATGGTTGTTTGTTTATATGTGCCCTGCAATTGGCTGGCGACCAGTTCAGGGTATACACCGCCTCTCGCCCGAAGATAGTTGGGATCGGCGCCAACACACCCGCGACCCTAGTGAGGATAAACGGTACAGAAAATGGATGGATGGATGTCTGCACAAGAGTTTTTCTAGCAAACAATGAAGCAGGGTCCGAAGTTAGAACCTTTACTGGCCCTGTATATTCATCAGAATCAGAATAATCTTTATCATGATATAATTGTTAAGTTTTAGCGATTATTTTTGTATTAGCATCTTTATAGGCGGCACGGGGGCCGACTGGTTAGAGCGTCAGCCTCACAGTTCTGAGGACCCGAGTTCAATCCCCGGGCCCGCCGGTGTGGAGTTTGCATGTTCTCCCCGTGCCTGCGTGGGTTTTCTCCGGGCACTCCGGTTTCCTCCCACATCCCAAAAACATGCATTAATTGGAGACTCCAAATTGCCCGTAGGTGTGAATGTGAATGCACATGGTTGTTCGTTTGTATGTGCCCTGCAATTGGCTGGCAACCAGTTCAGGGTGTACCCCACCTCCTGCCCGATGACAGCTGGGATAGGCTCCAGCACGCCCGCGACTCTAGTGAGGAGAAGCAGCTCAGAAAATGGATGGATGGATTAGCTTCTTTATACAATATATACCCTTTCAGAAATTTATGTATTGATGGCTACTGTATGACTCTGTTAACCTCACTAAAATTAAGGAATTGGATGTATATTATGTACAAATAGCTGCTTGGTGGGAGGCTCAGTTTAGGGGACCATCAAGTGTGTCTGTGCACGTGTGTGTGCGTCTGTTGCTTGTGAATTCCATCCATCCATTCTCTGAACCGCTTATCCCCACTAGGGGCATGGGTGTGCTGGCGCCTAGCACAGCTGACTTCGTGTGAGAAGCGGGTTACAACACCCTTAATTGTTCGCCAACCAATCGTAGGGCACATATAAACAAAGCAAAGCAAAGAAAATGTATTTACACAAGGTAACTCAATGTGCTTTACATGATCAGAAGCATTTTAAAAATAACCTTTGTTCCAAGATGGCACCTAACCGTGTAGTCGCCTCGGTTACGTGCATCACGGAGCTCAGCACACACTGCAGCCCGGACTTGGAGTCGCTGCTTTTGAACTGTAAGTCATTCTACTCGCCGCATGAGTTCGTATCTTTCATACCTACGCGTGTTTACATTCCTCCTCAAACTAACGTGAATGCCGCACTGCTAACGCTCGCTGAACAAGTAAACGAAATTGACAAAAAGCACCCAGATTCACCCCTCATTGTTCTTGACTCAACCACGAACTCCCTAAATACAAGCAGCACATCGACTGTCCTACCAGGGAAAATAAAATTTTAGACCACTGCTATACTACGCTAAATAACGCCTACCGTGCTACACCTCATGCAGCTCTGGGCTCGTCTGATCACTGCTGAATTCACTTAATACCAACATAGAGGAATGCATTTTTTAGCGTAGTATAGCAGTGGTCTAAAATTTTATGTTCCCTGGTAGGACAGTTGATGTGCTGCTTGTATTTAGGGAGTTCGTGGTTGAATTTAGCTTTGTTAAAGTCCCCGAGAATAATGAGGGGTGAGTCTGGGTGTTTTTTTTTTTATTTCGTTGACTTGTTCGGCGAGTGTTAGCAGTGCGCCGTTCGTGTTATTCAGGACCTAAACCATTTAGTGATTTATAGACCAGTAGCAGAACTTTAAAGTCTATTCTAAAGCTGACCGGGAGCCTGTATAAAGGCTTTCAGAACTGGAGTAATATGTTCCGATCTCTTTGTTCTGGTCAGAGCTGCAGCTGTTTAACGCTGTTTTAGGGGAGTCCAGTTAGAAGACCATTACAATAGTCAAGCCTCCTTGAGATAAAAGCATGGACGAGCAACCATTCGCACTCACATTCACACCTATGGACAATTTAGTCTTCAATTAACCTACCATGCATGTTTTTGGAATGTGGGAGGAAACCGGAGTACCTGGAGAAAACCCACACAGGGACAGGGACAACATGCAAACTCCACACAGGGAGGCTGGATTTTAATCCAGGACCTTGGAACTGTGAGGCAGCTGCGCTAACCAGTCATCCCCCGTGCCGCCTGGTTGTCTATTATGATTTTGATTTACCTTTAATTAGTTTTGTATAGTGGTGATTAAAGGACACCTTTGAAAATGAGATGATGGATCCCAAGGGGCTTCTTGAAATAAATAAATACATAAATAAAATCCATCCATCCATCCATTTTCTGAGCTGCTTCTCCTCACTAGGGTCGCGGGCGTGCTGGAGCCTATCCCATCCGTCATCGGGCAGGAGGCTGGGTACACCCTGAACTGGTTGCCAGCCAATCGCAGGGCACATAGAAACAAACAACCATTCGCACTCACAATCATGCCTACGGGCAATTTAGAGTCTCCAATAAATGCATGTTTTTGGGATGTGGGAGGAAACCGGAGTGCCCGAAGAAAACCCACGCAGGCACAGGGAGAACATGCAAACTCCACACAGGCGGGGCCAGGGATTGAACCCGGGTCCTCAGAACTGTGAGGCTGACGCTCTAACCAGTCGGCCACCGTGCCGCCCATAAATAAAATAATAAAATAAAATTAATATATTTTTTATATAAAGGCACCTGTCCCAAAACCATTACGCGTCACTGACTGTTTTCATGTGAATACATTTTTGGTTATTTATACCATAGAGATAAATAAACACGTTATAGTATACAAATACGATATCTATTTTTGTCACACGCTGGCCGAATGCCGTACTCTGGGAAGTGTTACGACATAACAACAATGACACAATGCCGTTAAGTGTCATGTGTTGGTGCAAGCTCTCATTAGCACACAGCTGTTGTCGGCGAACTATTGGACAGAATAGTCTGGCCATTAAGCTTCACTCCTTGCTCTTCACCGCCATTCCATGTTTCCACTGTCGCATCTACCTTCGTTAGCTTTGGCTATTGACTTGAGGCTAAGACTTGTCAATCCCATATCTCTACAGTCTGGGACAGAACTGCATGGTCAAAGATGACAATGCTCGGCCCCTCAGAGTGGAGTTTAACCAGAGACTATGTCCAGAATTTAGGAGTGCAGAGGGTGGAATGGCCTGTCCTGACATAAAACCTGTCGAACAGATGTGGGATTATCTTGGATGTGTTGTTCGCCCAGAGTGACCAACACAACCACGTTGGCTAATTTGCAACAAATGCTGGTTGAATAATGGGATGCCATCCCACAGCAGTGTGTGACCAGGCTGGTGACCTGCTTGAGGAGTAGGTGCAAGGCTGTTGTGGCTTCGAATGGTTCTTGTACACGCTAAAATGAAATAAATAAATAACAAATCCATCCATCCATTTTCCGTACCGCTTATTCTCACTAGGGTTGTGGGCGTGTCGGAGCCCATCCCAGCCATCTCTGGGTGAAAGGCAGGGTACACCCTGAAGTTGTCACCAGCCAATCGCAGAGCACATACAAACAAACAACCATCCGCACTCATATTTACACCTGCGAACGATTTAGAGTAATCAATTAACCTACCATGCATGTTTTTGGGATATGGGAGGAAACTGGAGTACCTGGAGAAAACTCGTGCAGACACGGGGACAACATGCAAAATCCACACAGGTGAGACCAGATTTGAACCACGGGCCTCAGAACTGTGAGGCAGATGTGCTAACCAGTCGTCCACCGTGCTACCATAAATGAAGTAAATGAACAAATTGTTACATTTCCAATAGTTTTATTGAAACAATCATCCAACCCAGCAATTAGTAAACAAGAGTCAAAATAAGATGTTTGGAATTGGGAGAGACGCTGTGACATATTTGTCATGGGCGAAACCCACACACTTTGCGGGTCATCCCACAAATGCATATTACTTACAAATGTGGCACCATTAAAAAGGGTAATAAACATGCTTTTCAACAGTATAAGATTTACCAGCATGAAGCGTTGTTACAACAAAGAAATCATCTACCAAACACAAATTTCCTTATTTTTGTGCTATGTTCATCTTTGGTCATCTTCCTATGCTTGTGGCATGTTGTGACAGGCAGAACAATTAAATGCTCTAAGATGGCAGAAAAACACATTTTTAACCTGTGTATCCACTTTCATTTATTTATTTTTTGACCATTTTTTGTTTGGGAGATTTTTGTCTAATGTAAAATATGCGCCTTAGCTCAATAAAGGTTGGAAAACACTGCTTAGACAACCAATTTCTGATCCATCAAGAAACAAAAAAAGACTATATGTTGCAAGTAAAGGAAGAGAGCTATGGAGTGTAACTGAATAGTAGTAAAGAGCAGCAATTCAAGTAAAATCCCCCACATATACAGTGTTTTTTTTGAGGGGGGTGCAGTAGACTTAACATTGATAAAGTGATTACAGGAGTTTAACAGTACATGCAAGCATTTTATTAAGTCAACCATCATCAAAGATCTGTACTTATGTATCAGTATCTGATTGGCACCTGGAATCACATGAAATGTCAAGAAATCCCTATCAGTTGAGGCCCTTGTCATGATTTATTCTGATGCTGTTCATTGTTAGACCATTAAGAGGCGCTGTAATGCAAGGAGATGCGCTGTTATGAAACATTCCTTCTCCTTTGTCAGACAAACGGGACGAGACGCTAGTTACGTTCGGTTTTTCGTCTCCTCTTGTATGGATCTGTCTTCGTGGTCATATAGCCTAATATTATTTATTATATATTCTTGTATTTATTTTATGTTTCATGTCAACAGCTGAACACTGTGTGCTGAACACTGTATGGCAAGATTGTTAACAGTCCCATTTTATTTCCTCACCTTTGTATCACCTTTGTATTTATAATGTAAAGAGGGAAAAACGCCTTACACCCTTCTAATAATACGTGCACGTATTATCATACAAAAAAAATCTAAATGTAAACTTTATTCAGGCGATCATTTGAGTTTTAATAAGCAGTATTATTCATGTCATGTCTGGATCTTTGGATTGTTCTCTGGCATGAGGAAGACAGGAGGAGATATCAGATCGTCGTAAACGCTTTGCAACAACGAGCAGAGCAGAGCGCCAGACAGGCGTGGTTCTAATTTTTTTGCACATTAATCGTTTTGATAAAGTTCTTCCGATTATCAAAGCAGCTCTCTAAAACCTTGTGTAAAGCTGTCTATATTATGAACTCATTTTGACCGTCCTGCTCTGTCTGACTGTACAATGCATTATGCTGTGCACAATTTAGAAACAGCAACACCGTGATTGCTTCTAGAGAAAGGGATGTTGGTAAACAGTACAACACATTCAGACTGATACCGCATGGGTGGGTTACAATAGAGATCTATTAGCTGGACATAGATGTCATTATTTAATTTGTGTTGTGTACTTAAACAATAGCATACAAAAGCAATGCTAAAAGGTACGCCCAACATTTTAGATAACTGAGCCCAAACGCTACTCCGGATGAAAGTTAACCATAAAACATGTTGATAACTTTTTATATCCCAAGCATTGTGTTAAATGAAGCACTTAATTTTAGTATTTGCCGCTTCTTGATGCTGTATGATGCCTCCTACCGGCCTTTGGTTACCTGTTAAATGAGCTAGAGTCTCGCGTGTGTCCAAATTGTATTTGTTCGCTGGTGTGATGTCACTTTTTGATTGTTAAAAATTGTAGATTTTTTGCGCATTTGGTCTGCGGACCCCCCCTCAGATCAGCCCCTAACCAATCACTTACACTGTCAGTTTGATGGTCTGGCCCACACCTGACACACAGCAGCCCTGATTGCTATGAAGATCTAATGACTCGAGGGCGGATTTGGCACAGACTCAGCTGCTGTCTGGGGAGACACCGCTAATAATTGCGGACCTATCTTCTCACATTTACTGCTGTAGAGGCACTTTTTTTGTTGTTGAATGGACTGGACCCAGTGACCTACTTAGAATGAGACAGGCAACAGAACCCATGGGACTGCTGCAGAGGAGAGGATCTTGCACCATCGTAGATAAAAGTTCTTAGATGGTGTGTACAGAGTGTGGCTGCAAAGAAGGATCCGGGCGGTGGTCTTCCACAGAGATCGGTTAGCTCCAAATCGACCCTTCACATCACCAGTAAGGGAGGTCACACTGGAGGACAAGCTCTGGGACAATTAGGCATCACCAGACCCAGCCAGGAAGCCTCAGAAGCGGGCTTGACGGCACCGGCAATTCTCCATCGCTTGCAAGACTGTGTCATGGACGCTTAGGTTGTTGGGGCCAGCTACCAGCTAGGTTGGGGGGAAAGGGCGGGGGGGGGGGGGGGGGGGGGGTCGTGTCGGAAGAAGTTGACATTGGACTTCCCAGCACGCTTAGCTGCATTTCGTAAATAGCTGTAGTAATTACATGTTGTCGTTTATGTAGGTTGTTTGTTGTTTCCCTGTAGTAGTATTTGTGGATGTGTTTTACCTATATGTGCTGTGCTATCATTTTGTTTGAGTGAGGTTAGTGTTCATATTTAGTACCACTTGCAGTGTGCCACAAAAAAAGGACAGGAGTAATGATGTCTACCAATTGAAACAAGTCGGCGCTCTAGATGAAGGTCCACTCGCTCATTCCTGTTTATTTTGAGGTTGCCCTATACAAGTATGTTACCCTCCTACCATAACCCTCTGCAGCTGGCCCGGCTGACTACCTTTGTTCGAAGCAATCAGCTACCATCATCATCCTTCAAAACTTCTGCCTGTACTTTTTTTTTTTCCTGGCAGCGCTTACCTGCGGTAGCTCTCTCAGTCCATTAAAGCAAAGCCCTGTAATGTGGGAGAGAAGCATACAAGACACAGTTCCATGATAATCACAACCAGATGTTTTCTGTCCCAACCATTTTTTCCCTGTTCCCACCATTTTACCCTATTTTCATTCTTACTCTGTATGTCATCACATCTCTCAATTTAATGTTACTGTAGAATAGATTACCATTGCTCCCTAAAAGCAATTGAAACAAAAAAGTAATTCCACCTTAACCTTGAGTCACTGTACTTAGATTGTGACTTTCAATTCCACCATCCTTCATTGCTCAGTTCACTAATTTTTCCTCCACAAAACTAGAAGGCTCTTGTTTGCCAAAGGAAGTCAAGCGAAAAGGAAAAGTATTTCTTGGCTCAGTATACGTTAGCATACTCCATCCCCATTTTTGACTAAATCATATCCAGATGAAGTGGGAAAAAAATACATGACTTAGCTGGTAGTACTATTCATAGAAATGAGAGAGAGAAAGAGAATTGGCATGGAAGTTGAGTTAAAGAGAAAAAACGCCATTATGAAAGACGTTTTGAACAAACATAACCTCTTCAACAATTCAGTTGTTAAGTTTTGTGAAAATAAAATATGCAAAATTGTTTAAGACTTCACCAGGGATCTCGTTTGATGTGCATCCCGCGTCTAAGATGTACTAAAATGAGCAGGGACGTATAAAGCATGGTGAATCTGCGTCCACAGACGCACAGCATTAGCATGTGTGTGTGTTGCTGAAGTGCTTCAGCGAATCATTATCCACTAAAAGTATGAGTCCTGTCTTGGTGCTAGCCAATCAGAGGCAGAGTAGGGCAGGTTATCATTCCATAAATACAATGGAGACAATACTTATAATTACTTTTTTCCATTGTTGTGGTGACACCCGGCACACCGCTCACAGCGCAGTGAGCCACTGGCAGAACGGCTTTGGCTCCATAGATGCACACACCTGGGACACTTTAGGGAAAGTGAACTATTTATCAAGTTCGCTAGCCCATGCACGAACTAGCTAGCAACTAAGGAGCTAAAGATCTCCCTCCGGCTTGCTCGATTGTGGCGACACAGAGGTCACTAACTGGCGGACAGCGGTCCATGTCCGGACCCAGAAGCAAACCCACACCAAAGCCAAAAAAGAACACGGGGCGCCGCAACATATTACGGGTTTCACGATAGTGATGAACCATACCCACCAATCATATGTGAGTTCAGCCACCCCCTTCAGCTAATCAAATCTGCATCTCAGGCCGTAATCACTGATTATGCACAGTCCAGACAGAGATGAGTAAAAATGTAGCAGGGGAGAGAGAAAGAGACTCAGCATGTAAGCTGAAAGATGGGGAAAGATCAGAAAATGAACAATAAATGAAGAAAACATTGGGAACAAACGGTGCTTAAAATGGAACGATCGGTATCATTTTTGTTTGTACTTCCCAATGGGAAGTTCCCACTGGGAGCAATAATTAAATTAGCAAATGTATGTGAAATGCCATTATGAAACAAAACAAAGGTTTTGAACAAGCATAACCTCAAAAACAGTTCAGTTGTTAATATTTGTATATGTAAAATTGTTTGAGACTATTGTGTCAAAATGCCAAACAGAAAAGGGGAAGCACAACTTTATTTTTCTTAAACATGACATAACCATAAAATAAATAATGAGATGGTCCTTGTTTAGTCATCGGTCATCCATCCATCCATTTTGTTCCGCTTATCCAAGATCGGGTCACGGGGGCAGTAACCTTAGCAGGGAAGCCCAGACTTCCCTTTCTCCAGCCACTTCATTCAGCTCTTCCAGGGTTATCCCGATGCGTTCCCAGGCCAGCTGAGAGACATAGTCTTTCCAACGTGTCCTGGGTCGTACCTGGGTCTCCTCCCCGTGCCCGGAACACCTCACCAGGCAGGCGTCCAGGAGGCATCCTAATCAGATGCCCTAGCCACCTCATCTGGCTCATCTCAATGTGTAGGAGCTGTGGTTCTACTCTGAGCCCCTCGCGGATGACCGAGCTTCTCACCCTATCTCTAAGGGAGAGCCCAGACACCCTGCGGAGGAAACTCATTTTGGCCGCTTGTATCCGGGATCTTGTTCTTTCAGGCACGACCCATAGCTCATGACCATAGGTGAGGGGAGGAAAGTAGATTGACTGGTAAATTGAGAGCTTCGCCTTTCGGCTTAGCTCCATTTTCACCACAACAGACCGATACAAAGTCTGCCTCACTGTAGACGCTGCATCGATCCACCTGTCGATCTCCCGTTCCATTCTTCCTTCACTCATGAACAACACCCAAATATACTTGAACTCCACTTGGGGCAGGATCTCATCCCCGACCCGGAGAGGGCACTCCACCCTTTTCCGACGAAGGACCATGTTCTCAGATTTGGAGGTGCAAATTTTCATCCCAGCCACTTCACACTCGGCTGTGAACCGCTCTAGTGAGTGTTGGAAATCACGACTTGATGAAGCCAATAGAACCACATCATCTGCAAAAAGCAGAGATGCAATACTGAGGCCACCTAACTGGACCCCCTTTACGCCTCGGCTCTGCCTAGAAATTCTGTCCATAAAAGTTATGAACAGAATCGGTGACGAAGGGCAGCCTTGACAGAGTCGAACCCTCACTGGAAACGAGTCCAACTTACTGCCAGCAATGCAGACCAAACTCTGGCACCGGTTGTATGGGGACCGAACAGCACGTATCAGGGGTTTCGGTACCCCATACTCCCGAACCCCCCTCCCCCCCCCCTCCCAATAACCCCCCCCCCCCCTCCCATCCCCACCCAATAGAACTCCCTGAGGGACACGGTCGAACGCATTATCCAAGTCCACAAAACACATGGACACTGGTTGGGAGAACTCCCATATGCACCCTTCAGGACCCTGGCGAGGGTGTAGAGCTGGTCCACTGTTTTACAACCAGGACGAAAACCACACTGCTCCTCCTGAATCTGAGATTCAACTTCCCAATGGACCCTCCTCTCCAGCACACCTGGAAAGACCTTACCAGGGAGGCTGAGGAGTGTGATCTCCCTGTAGTTGGAACAGACCCTCCGGTCCCCGTTCTTAAAAAGAGAGACCACCACCCCAATATGCCTTTTTTTTTGTCCTGTTCAGCTGTTAGGCCAATCAGAATGGAAAATCTGTATCCCTTTCATGCCGGTATAGGCAGGGCGCACGGACCGGGAAACAGCACAGACGTGCTGAAACCAGATCCGACCCCCACACCCTCCCGATCCCATACCAGTCCCCCAGGAACCCTTTGATATATGTATGTGCCCAGATGTGTTTAGTAAGAAAATTATATAGAGTGAATGGTGTGAGTGTGTGCTAAGTGAGTGATTAAGTGGCGTGGCTCCTGCAGGTTGGTCCCATAAGGCTGGACAACCACCGACGAAGAGGGCCTTCCCTCCCAGACCCGCAGCACCAACCCCCCCACACACACACACACGCCCACCAGCACCCACTACCCGCCCCTGAGCGTGGGAGGTGGACACCACCCCCCCAAACCAGGCAGGGAAAAAAAACCACAGCAGGCCCCACAGTCCGTAGAGGACCGCCCGGCTCCCCCACGGGAAGAGGAAGAGGTGACCGCAGCGGGACGCAAGGAATGGAAAGAAGAGGAGGAAGCACGCCCGTGGAGCGACAGGGAGGCGTCCAGTTAGAAGACCAAGACAATAGTCAAGCCTACTTGAGATAAATGCATGGACGAGCAACCATTCGCACCCACATTCACACCTACGGACAATTGAATCTTCAATTAACCTACCATGCATGTGTTTGGAATGTGGGAGGACGTGGCAAAAAAGACTGAGAAAGTTGAGGAATCCCACAGGTGAACAGGCTAATTGGGAACGGGTGGGTGCCATGATTGGGTATAAAAGGAGCTTCCCTGAATTGTTCAGTCATTCACAAGCAAAGATGGAGCGAGGTTCACCTCTTTGTGAACAAGTGTGTGAGAAAATAGTCGAACTGTTTAAGGACAATGTTCCTCAACGTACAATTGCAAGGAATTTAGGGATTTCCTCATCTACGGTCCATAATATCATCAAAAGGTTCAGAGAATGAAGAAAAATCAATGCATGCAAGGCCGAAAACCAACATTGAATGCCCGTGACCTTCGATCCCTCAGGCGGCACTGCATCAAAAACCGACAATGTGTAAAGGATATCACCACATGGGCTCAGGAACACTTCAGAAAACCAATGTCAGTAAATACAGTTCGGCGCGACATCCGTAAGTGCGTAAGTCTACTATGCAAAGAAAAAGCCATTTACCAACAACACTCAGAAGCGCCGCTGGCTTCTCTGGGCCCAAGCTCATCTAAGATGGACTGATGAAAAGTGGAAAAGTGTTCTGTGGTCCGACAAGTCCACATTTCAAATTGTTTTTGGAAATTATGGATTAGTGTCCTCCGGGACAAAGAGGAAAAGAACCATCCGGACTGTTATGGACGCAAAGTTCAAAAGCCAGCATCTGTGATGGTATGGAGCTGTCTTAGTGCCAATGGCATGGGTAACTTTTCTGCTTCTTCCCTCTTGCGATCAACTTCTTCAACACCTAACCTACAATTCCATTACAACATGCTGGCAATTTTTTGACTTGAGTTCGTCGTCATATTTCTGTGGGGCCAATCATACATTACTCGTGCACTCACTGTAGTTGTCTCGCCATGCTGCACTATTTGCATATACTGGCCACTCATGCCAGAGTAGCATCTGCTCCATTTGCACACTGATTGAGGAGTATCTGCAACATTTGCACAACCAACATTGTCCCAGATTATCGCACTACTCGTCACTTTAAACCGCATACACTCCTTGAAGTCTCGGCGCCCTTTGCACAATGGTCATTGCACCGGACTGTTGCAATATTAGTCATTCAAACTGTTGTAAGTGCTAGAGGACTCTGCATCTTTTTGTCAAAAATTTTAAAAAATGTACCGGCATTACCAGATAACTAGCAACCCTTTACTGCTCAGTGACTGTTTTTTTGTCAATGTCTTTATGTCTCCAAAGTGTTCTCTGTCAATTGACTGTCTGTTGTCGTACTAGAGCGGCTCCAACTACTGGAGACAAATTCCTTGTGTGTTTTTGGACATACTTGGCAAATAAAGATGATTCTGATTCTGATCTGTGAAGGCACCATTAATGCTGAAAGGTACATACAGGTTTTGGAGAAACATATGCTGCCATCCAAGCAACGTCTTTTTCATGGACGCCCCTGCTTATTTCGGCAAGACAATGCCAAAGCACATTCTGTACTTGTTACAACAGCGTGGCTTTTTAATAAAAGAGTGTGGGTACTAGACTGGCATGCCTGCAGTCCAGACCTGTTTCCCATTGAAAATGTGTGGCGCATTATGAAGCGTAAAATACGACAACGGAGACCCCGGACTGTTGAACAGCTGAAGCTGTACATCAAGCACGAATGGAGAAGAATTCCACCTACAAAGCTTCAACAATTGTTTTCCTCAGTTCCCAAACGTTTATTGAATGTTGATAAAAGAAAAGGTGATGTAACAGAGTGGTAAACATGACCCTGTCCCAACTTTTTTGGAACGTGTTGCAGCCATAAAATTCTAAGTTAATGATTATTTGCTAAAAATAATAAAGTTGATCAGTTTGAACATTAAATATCTTGTCTTTGTAGTGTAAGTACAAATATGTTACTTGTTTACAGCAGATTCATCGCAGAAAGTGGAAGGTTCTCAGGGACACACAGTATGTGAGAGAGAGGAAGAAGGAACACAAGAAGAAGAGTCGCTCCGGAGCAGGGCCAATGAAGAGGTGGAAGTACTATGATGTCCTATCTTTTGTCGACCCCTTTGTGTCCCTGAGAGAGACGATTAATAACATTGTGCGGTGGTCGAGATATAAATAAACAAATGTCTGGGTGACAGCCTTTGCTGGGAAAGAACAGTGGGCGGTGGTTGTGCGAAAAAATTCTTCGTAACTGTTAATTTTTTCATGTGTTTTTTTAGGCTTCTCAATAAACCTAATCTCACTGAAAAGCCTGTGTCTCAAAGTGTTCCTTTGTGCCTGCTCGACAGAAGCAAGCGACGGCGTAACACAGACACCCAGAAATCCACTACATTTGGGGTCCCCCAGAGATCCCAAATGGAGTGGATTTCCGGATTGATTTTTGATTTTACAATGGCAATCTCATTTTATGGCTCACTTCCTGTCTTAACCAGAGCATGTATTGTCCTGTAAACAGTGGGGGAGACGTGCTGGGTAAGCAAATGGTCCCAAAGATGCATTTGTCCTCTTTGAATTAGATGATACAAATAGAAGATAGTTAAAGCAACCACTCTCTTACATGCACTATGCCGTGCTGTGAAAATGTCTAAATCATATCTGATTATTAAAAAATATTATTATTATTATTAAAAATACACCACAGTACAAGCAGTTGTTTGATTATCTGCTAAATGGAGTCCATACATTTTACAGTGTAGCTATGACCAAAGTGAAGTTTTATTACTTTACAAAATAATACAATAAATAAAAAACATATAAAATACAATACTATATTGTGGCAGATTTTGCTTACCAACACTTATGGCACTAAGGGAGTCCTGACCGGCTCGCCGTTTAAAGGGTTAAAGCTCCCCATTATCCTTGCATATTACACAATGGACCATAAATGGTGACGGGAGCTTGCTCAAGCCGGTGTTGAGATCGTTTCACTTCGTTTTTAACAACTGCCTATGAATTCCCATACCTGTTCAAGGTAGCCCATGCCTCGACAGATTAACCTTAGCAGATAAATGAGATAAAACATTTCAGTCCGATCCTTTGAAATACAAAAGTTGATTCCTTTCAAAGTCTCCTTCGATAATAAACGAGTCTGAATTGTGAAAATCAAAAATCCGGAAAAATTTATCAAATTTAAGTGTAATATTTGATTTATCAGATCGGCCATCCCCTTAACGAGCTGCTTCTTGCAAATTAATTTGTGGATTAGGAAAGGGTTAAAGGATGGATGCTGGTGGGCTTCACCTACTCTTCATCTTGCGTCTTACACAGAGTTAGTAGGAGAATGAGAACACTTCTACTCAGCATCCTGTTGCTGCTAACCGAAAATGCTTCCGCATTCTGATTTTATAGGGCAGCCGATGCAAGAGGCGTTACAGGATCGGTTTGGGCCGGCTCGTCTCCATTTTGTCCTTTTTTGGTAAAGTTAGTGGAGTTTATTGGTAAAGCTCATCTCTTCTCAGAAGAGCAGGGAACTTCCATCAACGTCTCTAGAAGGCTATTCATAGATTAACCTCCCGTGTTGCCATGGAGACTACTTACAGCTGTGGCCACAGCTGCACCCTTCATCTAACCGTCCCAGGGAATACAGCCATCGTCACAACTGCTCATCTCATCAAATGTTCTCTCTCTGCCTTTGTTCTCTCTCTGCCTTTAATATTTCAACTCAGGAGGATGGCACAAGCCTGATCAACTTTTACAATATCCCAATAAACACATGACTTACATATTTTGATGACACAAAACGTGTATACCATATGCATATCATACTATTACTTCGGATCATGATATGACACATCAGTGCAAAGACTTAACATGAAACAACTTGTGTAAAGGCTAGTATTTCATCACAAGCTCCCACTGCACAATGAAAAGGTCCTATCACGTCTTCACCTAGGCTCATTAATCATAATGTGGGCATCAACAATGGTGGGTCCTAACTCTTAGTTACTCATAAATGGAATATACAACCACAATTCCAATGAAGTTGGGATGTTGTGTTAAACATAAATAAAAACAGAATACAATGATTTGCAAATCATGTTCAACCTATATTTAATTGAGTACACTACAAAGACAAGATATTGAATGTTCAAACTGATAAACATTATTGTTTTTAGCAAATAATCATTAACTTAGAATTTTATGGCTGCAACACATTCCAAAAAAGCTGGGACAGGTGGCAAAAAAGACTGAGAAAGTTGAGGAATGCTCATCAAACACCTGTTTGTAACATCACACAGGTGAACAGATTAATTGGGAACAGGTGGGTGCCATGATTGGGTATAAAAGGAGCTTCCCTGAATTGTTCAGTCATTCACAAGCAAAGATGGGGCGAGGTTCACCTCTTTGTGAACAAGTGTGTGAGAAAATAGTCTAACTGTTTAAGGACAATGTTCCTCAACGTACAATTGCAAGGAATTTAAGGATTTAATCATCTACGGTCCATAATATCATCAAAAGGTTCAGAGAATCTGGAGAAATCACTGCATGTAAGCGGCAAGGCCGAAAACCAACATTGAATGCCCGTGACCTTCGATCCCTCAGCCGGCACTGCATCGAAAACCGACATCAATGTGTAAAGGATATCACCACATGGGCTCAGGAACACTTCAGAGAACCAATGTCAATAAATAGAGTTCGGCGCTACATCCGTAAGTGCAACTCTATTATGCAAAGCAAAAGCCATTTATCAACAACACCCAGAAACGCAGCAAGCATCTATGGGCCGAGCTCATCTAAGATGGACTGATGAAAAGTGGAAAAGTGTTCCGTGGTCCGACGAGTCCACATTTCAAATTGTTTTTGGAAATTTTGGACGTCATGTCATCTGGGCCAAAGAGGAAAAGAACCATCCGGACTGTTATGGACTCAAAGTTCAAAAGCCAGCATCTGTGCTGGTATGGGGCTGTGTTAGTGCCAATGGCATGGGTAACTGACACATCTGTGAAGGCACCATTAATGCTGAAATGCTGTTGACCCTTACTTCAGCTCCATTTTGTGGGTATTTTTGGTACACACAAGTGTAGAAAGTGTTCCAGGGGTTCTGTGATGAAAGGCTAACTTATCCGTACCACACATGACCCCAAGAAACCCTCAAGACCTGTATCTGATGAACAATTAAGGCACGCATATTTCCATCTAATATATATTCAAACCTACACATTATGCCGCAACACTCGACATTTCATTGATAAAAAAATAAAAGCAGACACAGTGCTCACTATTATATTATATATGAGTTGATAACTTTGCGTGCACAAACAGGTATAAGAATTTTGGTGTTTATAAAGTAATATTGTAGTAAGTTTATTCCCTGTCAAGAAAGTCTTACTTGTTCAGTCCCATTCGGAATTA
Source organism: Phycodurus eques (assembly GCF_024500275.1). NCBI lineage: Eukaryota > Metazoa > Chordata > Actinopteri > Syngnathiformes > Syngnathidae > Phycodurus > Phycodurus eques. The sequence goes on from NC_084526.1 coordinate 38,084,124, forward strand.
ATATTTGGGGTCCTTTTAATATGTAATGAATAATGATGGATTCTTTCCAGAGACACCGTTGTACTGGCACAGTGAGCACAGGCTGGAGTAAGTTTGTCACCTCCGGTACAGTCTAGATCAAATCCTTTTCAATCAAATAAATGAGAAGGTGTGTTAATCTTAATAAGAACTCCCAAAACCGTACTTTAAATGCAAAATCCTTTACAGGAATGGTATTTTCAAAAATGAAAACCAAAAGTTGAGGTTATTACCTTCTCTTACAAAACAAAATAAATGTAGATGCACAAATATTGTTGGCCAGAGTTCCCAACCACCGGGCGCAGACCACTACTGATTAGCCACCCGATTACCTTCCGATTTGGTAAGTCTGTCAGCACTCCCTGCTGTAGGGACGATAGATTTTCTCAAACACAGTGTAATGGACATGCCCTCACCGATGGCACCGTGACCCCCAACCCCGGACTAAGCTTCATCACTGTCTCCGCTCCCCACAAGGATGCCTGGTTTATCTCACACGGACGCTGAATGAATTTCCAGCCAGTCCAAAGGACATCAAAGTGGAGACGAGGAATCCTGTCTCCTCACCCCGGACCTTAAGTTAATTAGCAGTTACCTCAGAAACCTGCGCTCCCAGTTATGGGGATACCTCCTGGGTGTGCAGCGCTCAAGATCCAAAAAGCTTGAAAATCTGCTCATCCTGCATGCCAAGATCAAATTTCAAAAGACCATTTATCCTTTGAAATGCAATTCGTTATGACATTTGTTCCTTCGATCTGGGACAATGGATGGAGCACTAGTGACACCCAAAGGCGGTGGTAAGCTGCAACTCCGGAGGCTGCAACTAATCACAATCTTCACTGGATTTGAATGTTATGATATTTTAAGAACTTTGCATGAACGCCCCCAGTGTTACCATCACAACAGCGTCACTCACGATTGTATTTCTGCAAATTTGAATGTCTGATGTCAAATCTGTTTGTCAACTGAACTGGATGAGTTGTTTCACCCCACACAACACAAATGACACATTGCAAATATTACAGTGTTGTCAACAACCACATTCAATTGAAACATTCATTACAGGGATTAAAGAGGATGTGCGTGTGACAATGCAAAGCTGGAAAAGGGTCTCGTTATCTTAAATCCAATAATTAATATTTTATCCCACTGGTTTTAAACCATAAAATAATCCTAGGATGGAAAAGTAACATTAAGAGATGGTCTATCTTCCCTTTGGCCCCGGGCAAATGGGAAAACAGTCATAACATCAGCTGGTGTTTGTGTTGCACTCTTTCTTTCTTGGGGTTGGATAAAAAACAAATATTGTGTCATATTCTTTACTGAAATATGTTTTGTCTCTTGTCTAGAATACCCGCTATGCTGGAGCATACGCAGCGAATTGAGAGACTGGAACAGGGTGGGAGATCATGCTGAGTGCTGATCAACCAAAATAGCCTCCGTGAGACCTCTGTCTACTTCCTTATAATCCTATATAAATATTACTTTATAGAACATTCGGGGTCCGGGGTCTCCATTAGAGATAGGGTGAGAAACTTGGTCATCTGAAAGGGGCTCGGAGTCGAGCCGCTGCTCCTCCGCATCGAAAGGAGCCAGATGAGGTGGCTCGGGTATCTGATTAGGATGCCTTCTGGACGCCTCCCTGGTGAGGTGTTCCGGGCAAGTCCCACTGGGAGGAGACCCCGGGGATGACCCAGGAAACGCTGGAGAGACTACGTCTCCCGGCTGGCCTAGGAACGCATTGGGATCCGCCCGGAAGAGCTGGATGAATTACCTGAGGAGAGGAAAGTCTGGGCTTCTCTCCTTAAACTGCTGCCCCCACGACCCGACCATTTTCCTCCGATAAGTGGAGGAAAATGGATGGATATATCAGTACCATCTATATCTTGGATTTTAATAAAAAGAAAAAAAGAATGTCTACCATAAACAAAACAAAAAACAACTATAAAAACACCTATATCTATATCATATACATATGCAGTAAATGTATTTACTGTCCTATAATAATTATTTATACTAATATTGATACTACTACCTCAAATTTTGTAATGATCATTTTTATCTGTTTTTAAACAATAAAAACAAAAAAGATGGCGCCTAACCGTGTGGTCGCCTCATTTACGTGCTCTCTGTTTTTATGTTTTCCGTTTGTCTTTGGGGACATTACGTGACTCACTTACATAAGGGAAGACTTGCTAAAGATCAGGGAGTCTACCCCAGACTTTCTTTTACCAACTTTGACAAATTGGCTAAGTTTTTTCTCTGAGTTACTCACCGGTGGGGCGGTCACGGTCTACGGCGCATGGAGGCAACGTCACAGAGGGAAGCGGGCCGGAGTGCAGGTCAAGCTCCGTAAGAGATGATTTCGAATGCTGCTCCTGTCGAATCACCTCACAAATCTATGCTCCCTACCCAACAAAATAGACAAGCTTCATCTTCTCGCAAAGACCAGTAAAGACTTAGGCCGTTCCACCATCCTGTGCTTCATGGAGACAGGGCTTTGTGAACACATCCCCGATTGCGGCGTAATGCTTCCGGGCTTCCAAGTACACCAGGCAGTCACGGAGTTATCGGGAAGACAAAAGGCGGTGGGATATGCTTCTATATTAATGGAAAATGGTGTACTGACGTCACAAAGCTCAACACACACACTGCAGCCCAGAATTGGAGTCACTGTTTTTTTAACTGTAGGAACTATGCAGAAAAGTTGGAAAAACAGTTTAGTGCTAACGACTCTAAATCAGTCTGGCATGCATTCCATTCGTTGACTAATTACAAGCGACGATCCCCCCAAGCTGAGAACAATAACACACTAGCCAACGACTTGAATACCTTCTACTGCAGATTTGAAAAGAACACTTTCACACCCCACACCCATCCAGCCTCACCCCCGACCACAATCACACCTCTGACTTCTGCGTTAACCATCCATGAACAGGATGTGAGAAGCATCTTCAAACAACAAAAGATTAACAAAGCGGCAGGCCCAAACCATGTGTCCCCATCCTGCTTAGAGTCTGCGCGGACCAGCTCGCTCCAGTCTTCACACAGATCTACAATAGATCTCTGGACCTGTGCGAAGTACCATCTTGTTTCAAACGCTCCACCATCATTCCAGTCCCCAAGAAACCTGCAATCTCGGGTCTAAATGACTACAGGCCTGTCGCCTTGACATCTGTGGTCATGAAGTCCTTTGAACATCTCGTGCTGGACCACCTCAAGAGCGTCACAGGTCCCCTGCTGGACCTCCTGCAGTTTGGTTACCAAGCGAACAGGTCTGCGGATGATGCAGTCAACATGGGACTGCACATCCTAGAACACCTCGACAGTGCAGGGACTTACATGAGGATCCTGTTCGTGGACTTCAGCTCAGCGTTCAACACCATCATCCCTGAACTCCTTTCATCCAAGCTTCTCCAGCTCAGCGTCTCATCTGCCATCTGCCAGTGGATTTACAGCTTTCTGACGGGCAGGACACAGCAGGTGAGGCTGGGGGAGGCCACCTCATCCACACGCCGCATCAGCACTGGAGCGCCCCAAGGTTGTGTCCTCTCTCCGCTGCTCTTCTCTCTCTACACGAACGACTGCACCTCAGCGCACCCGACTGTCAAACTCCTGAAGTTTGCAGATGACACCACTGTCATCGGCCTCATCAAGGAAGGTGACGAGTCTGCATATTGACAGGAAGCGAAGTGGCTGGAGCTGTGGTGCAACCGACACAACCTGGAGCTGAACACGCTCAAGACTGTAGAGATGATCGTGGACTTCAGGAGGCATCCTTCGCCACAGCTGCCCCTCACGTTGTCCAGCTGCCTTGTGTCAACCGTCGAGACCTTCAAGTTCCTGGGAATTACAGTCTCTCAGGACCCGAAGTGGGCGGCCAACATCAACTCCGTCCTCAAAAAGGCCCAGCAGAGGATGTACTTCCTGCGGCTTCTGAGAAAGCACGGCCTGCCACCGGAGCTGCTGAGGCAGTTCTACACAGCGCTCATCGAATCAGTCCTGTGTTCTTCCATCACAGTCTGGTTTGGTGCTGCTACAAAAAAGAACAAACTCTGACTGCAACGGACAATCAAAACTGCTGAAAGGGTTGTTGGTACCCCTACCCACTCTTGAGGACTTGCACGCTGCCAGAACTAAGACAAGAGCGTGCAAAATCCTCTCGGACCCGCCGCATCCCAGTCACCAGCTCTTCCAGCTCCTTCCCTCAGGTAGGCGCTACCGATCAATGCAAACTAGAACTAGCAGACATTCCAACAGCTTCTTCCCTCTTGCGATCAACTTCTTAAACACCTAACCTACAATTCCATTACAACATGCAGGCAATTTTGTGACTTGAGTTCGTTGTCACTTTTCTGTGGGGCCAATTATACATTACTCGTGCACTCACTGTAGTTGTCTCGCCACGCTGCACTATTTGCATATCTGTTGTTGACCAATACTGGCCACTCATGCGAGAGTAGCAACTGCTCCATTTGCACACTGATTGAGGAGTATTTGCAACATCTGCACAACCAACATTGTCCCAGATTATCGCACTACTCGTCACTTTAAACCGCATACACTCCTTGAAGTCTCGGCGCCCTTTGCACAATGGGCATTGCACGGACTATTACAATATTAGTCATTCGAACTGCTCTAAGTGCTCGTGGACTCTGCATTTTTTTGCACAATTGTAAAAAAAAAAAAATGTACCGGCATTACCAGATAACTAGCAACCCTTTACTGCTCAGTGACTGTTTTTTTGTCAATGTCTTTATGTCTCCAAAGTGTTCTCTGTCAATTGACTGTCTGTTGTCGTACAAGAGCGGCTCCAACTACCGGACACAAATTCCTTGTGTGTTTTTTGGACATACTTGGCAAATAAAGATGATTCTGATTCTGATTCTGACAAGTAAACAAACTTGAAAAAAAGCACCCAGATTCAGCCCTCATTATTCTTGGGAACTTTAACAAAGCTAAACCTAACCGTCCATCCATTCATCCATTTTCTGAGTCGCTTCTCCTCACGAGGGTCGCGGGCGTGCTGGAGCCTATCCCAGCTATCATCGGGCAGGAGGCGGAGTACACCTTGAACTGGTTGCCAGCCAGTTGCAGGGCACATACAAACAAACAACCATTCGCACTCACATTCACACCTAGGGGCAATTTGGAGACGTCAATTAACCTACCATGCATGTTTTTGGGATGTGGGAGGAAACCGGAGTGCCCGGAGAAAACCCACGCAGGCACGGGGAGAACATGCAAACTCCACACAGGCGGGGCCAGGGATTGAACCCCGGTCCTCAGAACTGTGAGGCAGACGCTCTAAACAGTCGTCCACCGTGCCGCCTAAACCTAACCATGAACTCCTTAAATACAAGCAACACATTGACTGACGACTGACAACGCGATGCCTGCGTTGCTTCCAGTTTAGCGTGAATCGACGATTAGCGTTATGAATCAAGCTATTTTGTCTCGAAAAGGGCACCACGTCACTTTTTATATGTATAAAACTTAGGAGAAAGCGACGACAAACCGTTTATCAGTCTCATAATATAAAGGTTGCTAAATGTTATGAAATATGAGTTCTAGGTGACACAGGCTTACTTTAACTCAAAACACACACAACACACAATCAAGAGTGGAATTTTAAAGAATATGTAATTAAATCTATGCAGGATCTATAGGGAAACACAGAGAGGGGTCTAACTACAACATCCATCCATCCATTTTCTGAGCCGCTTCTCCTCACTAGGGTCGCGGGCGTGCTGGAGCCTATTCCAGCTATCATCGGGCAGGAGGCGGGGTACACCCTGAACTGGTTGCCAGCCAATCGCAGGGCACATACAAAACAAACAACCATTCGCACTCACAGTCACACCTACGGGCAATTTAGAGTTGTCAATTAACCTACCACGCATGTTTTTGGGATGTGGGAGGAAACCGGAGCGCCCGGAGGAAACCCATGCAGGAACGGGGAGAACATGCAAACTCCACAAAGGCGGGGCTGGGGATTGAAACCCGGTCCTTATAACTGTGAGGCAGATGCTCTAACCAGTCCCCCACCGTGCCGCCTAACTACAACAAGCAAACACAAATAATGGTGAAAGAAAGAAAAATTGCCGTACGAAAAGGGAAATAGAGCACCGTGTGTTGTGGGGCTAAAGTTGAGAATGTGAGCGTTTAACGTGTTGTGTCAAAGCGAGGGAAAAGTTGTGATTTTGTGTGAAGCTGGTAATTTCCGCAAAAATTAATAGGCACTAATATTGTACATCCTAGCAACGCTTATTGTGCGGTACTCACGACCGTAGATCAGTTGGTTGGTGGGGGTGGTCGTTCTCCGGACATCTCAGGAGGAAAATGAAGCAGGTTTAGTTGTAGAAAAATGTGGAGAAAAATAAAACAAAAACAAAAGAGGCGGGAGAAGAAAAATAATTTTCCCCTCGCCCGTAACTTTCCTGCCAATTGAACTGGTCGCAGGCCAAACTCCTGCGCTCAGCAGCGTGCGTGCGTGACCGGTATGGGAGGTAGTTGCTTGCTGAGGCTCCATCATCCGATCCCGGCTAGGAAAAGAGATTGAAGCCGCATGGCCGGTTTACTCGATCGAAAACGCCGCCGGCTAAGTTGAGGCGGGCGGTTGCACACATGGTGATGTCGGACAGGACAAAAGACAGGACAAAAGACAAGGAAGGGGGGAGGGGCGGCGGCACGTCCTATCCGCACCAAGGAAAAACAAAAGAGCCAGACACGAAAAAGGGCAAGACATGAAAGAGAAGGAGGAGGCGGGAGTCAGAGGTTAAATACCCACGGGGTGTATCTAAGAGGACGGAGGATCGGACAAGACCATGCCCAGCACCTCGAATTTAGTCTACGAACCTTGCCATAAGAGTGGTGTAAAAATCATGTCTTAATATAAAATACTTCCAACTTTATACTCTTTACTCATAGATCAAGCATATAGAATGACTGTTTAAACTTTAGTCTTGGCAAATCAACCGCTTATGGTTCAATCACATTTCATGCTTCAAACCAAGACAAACAGTTCTCAAAGTCTCGCAGTCGCAACTGTAAACCTGACACAATGACTCAGACATCAAGGCATACATTTGGAATATTTCGTGAAATATCAAAACGGACATTTTATCTTCAGTTAGAAACAACTTTGCGGGTTGCGGTACTCTCAAACGCCTGTGGGTGGCGCCTTACATGCACGTTTGAATACGAGTCAAATAGTTAATTGCTGTTTTTGTTGTCTGTCCCTTTTGGCTGCTGTCAATTCAAACAGAGAAAAGGACTCTTTGATGACTGTAAACCAAGATTTCAATGGGATCTGCTAATTAGGTTCAGGTCCAGTAGCCGTCTTCTTGTGGTTGTCTTGAACAGCAGGGCCACTTGGAAGAATGCAGCTTATCAAGTTGTGGGGGAGGTTTTGGCATCTGGGTTAGAGTCACTACAAGCATGTCCTGCCTCGTCCCCGGGGTCTCCTCCCGGTGCGACATGCCCAAATACCTCACCAGGGAGGCATCCAGGAGGCATCCTAATCAGATGCCCTAGCCACCTAATTTGGCTCTTCTCAATTTGGAGGAGCAGCGGCTTTACTCTGAGCCCCTCCCGGATGACCGAGCTTCTCACCCTATCTCTAACGGAGCTCATTTCAGCTGCTTGTATGCAGGATCTTTTTCTTTCGCTCACGACCCACAGCTCATGACCGTAGGTGAGGGTAGGAACGTAGTTGGTCTGGTAAATTGAGAGCTTGGCCTTTCGGCTTAGCTCCTTCTTCACCACAGCGGACCGATTCAAAGTCCGCATCACTGCAGACGCTGCACTGATTCGCCTGTTGATCCCCCATTCCATTATTCCCTCACTCATGAAAAAGACCCCGAGCTACTTGAACTCCTCCACTTGGGGCTGGATCTCAGCCATGACCTGGATAGCGCACTCGACCCTTTTACAACTGAGGAGGATGGTCTCAGATATGGAGGTGCTGATTTTCATCTTAACCGCTTCACACTCTAATCAAATCACTCCAGTGAGAGTTGGACATCACGACTTGATGAAGCTAACTGAACCACATCATATGCAAAGACCAGAGATGCAATACTGAGGCCACCAAACCAGACCCCCTCTAAGCCTTGGCTGCGCCTAGAAATTATATCCCTAAAAGTTATGAACAGAATCAGTGACAAAGGGCAGCCTTGGCAGAGGCAGAGTCCAAACCCTCACCGGAAACGAATCCGATTTACTGCCGGCAATGTGGACCTAACTCTGACACTGGTCATACAGGGACCGAACAGCTGAACATGTTGTTAATTAATAACATCTCTGTGACGACTACTGTGAAGGAGATGATAAAAAAGTTGGCAAACATTGTAACCCTAAATCAAATGAGACTGTGCCCGGAGAAAACCGTGCCGCCGATAAGGAACCCCAGGAATAATACATTGTACCGACTGTTGTTTGAAGTTGTGGACAGGATTGTAGCATTCCAATCCTAGGGAGAAAGACCAGTGAAGACATGAGGCTGATTAAAATACAATATGAAAACATCATGACTGTTGACAGCAATGTACCAAAAGAACTTATGCCTGTAACAAAGAAGGAACATTGTGAAAAAAGATGACTATGGTAATCCATCTATTTTCTGAGCCGCTTATCCTCACTAGGGTCGCGGGCGTGCTGGAGCCTATCCCAGCTGTCATCGGGCAGGAGGCGGGGTACACCCTGAACTGGTTGCCAGCCAATCGCAGGGCACATACAAACAGACAACCATTCGCACTCACATGCACACCTACGGGCAATTTAGAGTCTCCAATTTATGCATGTTTTTGGGATGTGGGAGGAAACCGGAGTGCCCGGAGAAAACCCACGCAGGCACGGGGAGAACATGCAAACTCCACACAGGCGGGGCCAGGGATTGATCCCGGGTCCTCAGAACTGTGAGGCTGACGCTCTAACCAGTCGTCCACCGTGCCGCCGACTATGGTAATGATAAAAAAAAAAAAAAAAGAATTTCAGGATGTTTTGTGAGCTGTATGGAGGGAGAATACAGGGTTTAAATAGACAATAGTGTACCATCAGTAAAACTGCCAAAATGCATTGTGCCAGTTGCAATGATGACACCTCTCCAGGAGGAACTCAAGGATCTAGTAAGAAGAGAGATCATTGCGCCAGTGGAATGGAGTACGGACTGGATTAGTAGTATGGTTTCATTGAGAAAACTTGCCGGGAATGTGAGGATCTGCATAGACCCTAAACCATTAAATCCTGCATGAAAAAGGAGCCAGTTTGCACTCCCAACAATCGATGACATCCTGCCAGAACTTGCAAGGAAACGCAGATTTCGACTAATAAATAAATAAACTCGAGGAGAAGTCAAGTCACCTCAAAAAAGAACAAAAAAACCTCTAAAAACAAGAAAAATAGAATTCGTCTATCTTCCCCTCAGAAAGGTAAAACAGAAGGGGGACTTGACGCACCCAACTTCAAACACTATTACTCAGCTGTAGGGTGGGGAGGGGCTGCCACTTCTCTTTGTGGTCTTCCAGTCGGTTGGGCCAGGCTGGGCTCGCAGGAGTCTAGCCTCTTACTTCACACTTACATTTTTATTACACATACTATACAATTTCGCACATTGGGCACATTTACAACTCATTCAGAGTCCCCTGGTGGGCTGGCACGAGGCATGATTAAACGGATGCTGGGCCGGGTTCTGGCACTCTGGCCTGCTTCCTGGCCCGCCATGCCTTTCCCTCACAGATTTTTAATGCACCACATACAATCACACATCCTGTGGGGAGCTGGTTAGCCTCGGTGGGGTCACAGTTGCAGGTCATCATTGCTCCGTGACCGTCTCGCCTCACCCCCATCAGTCTCCTTAATTTTAATGCACGAAAACCCACCATCATGGTACAGGGATAATGGTTGCCAGTCGGGGATCTCGTAACCATAGTAATAGGGTGGGTGGTGGGTCATTTCTCTTGGCTGACTCCTGGGGCCTGTGCACCCCCAGCCCCCTTTAGCCTTCCTCTTCCCTCTCCTGGTGCCCTCGCCCATCATTGCTTGTGACGGGCACTTAACATGTGCTCGCTGGCTCCTGTGCTGGGGCCCCCATGCTCTCCGGGTTTGGCGGGGCAGTGGTGGAAGTGGGGCGTGCTGTGTGGGGGGTTGGAGGCTATTGGGCGTGAGGGGGCGGTGGTCTGGTACCCATTCAACTCCTTTTGGGACTGGTTGGGGTGCATCGGTTGGGCTAGGGGACCGCCCTGGGTCATAGGGAGTCATAGGGAGTGGGTGGCGTCCACTTGGGTGGGTCCCCCATGGGATGGGCAGTCTGGCTTGGCCCACCCTTGAACCCTTCCTTAATGTGCCAGCTCAGCAACTCCGTACATCCATCCATCCAATTTCTGAGCCGCTTCTCCTCACTAGGGTCGCGGGCGTGCTGGAGCCTATCCCAGCTGTCATCGGGCAGGAGGCGGGGTACACCCCGAACTGGTTGTCAGCCAATCGCAGGGCACATACAAACAAACAACCATTCGCGCTCACATTCACACCTACGGGCAATTTAGAGTCTCCAATTAATGCATGTTTTTGGGATGTGGGAGGAAACCGGAGTGCCCGGAGAAAACCCACGCAGGCACGGGGAGAACATGCAAACTCCACACAGGCAGGACCGGGGATTGAACCCGGGTCCTCAGAACTGTGAGGCTGACGCTCTAACCAGTTGGCCACCGTGCCGCCCAACTCCGTACACCAGTTAACTAACATGCATGTGATATGGTGTCCGTATAGTCATAAGTTCCATAGACACATTATAGGCTTTAATTGCTTTTGCTGGGACCACTAATAATAACACAGGTTATATTAAGATATCAACTCACAGGTTCATTCAGGTGTTTAGACACTATAAAAAGCATCCCATCACACTACTCACAAGTATCACTGCCTTGCTCATTTCCCACATCCTGTCCTCCCCTTTTTTTATGTCCTCTCTCTTGTTCTATTGGTTCATTGTAGTTCCTCCCCCATCCACAAATAAGAACACAATTTGACTTTTGTAACATTACTTGTGAAATATATAGACTGTCTATTTTTCTGCTGTGGTTCACACCCCTTTTCCCCTTGTCCACACTGTCCCTCTTTCTGTCCCTTAAAACCATTTTCTGTCTGGCTGCATTTTCAATAAACATCAGAATAATTAAAATAACTAAAAAAATAAGCAGAAGGGGTATTTAAAAAAACCCTACTACACAGCAAAACTGTTCCACCACAAAAGGCATACAGAGCCACCATTCTGCATAGCCATGTTACCAAATGTTACCTCACAACATTCGCAACCCCAGTTGGATGCTTCCATTGACTCAGGATGCCAATGAGAATAAGCCTAGCACCAGAGATCTTCCAAAGGAAACTCACACTTACCTGGAGCATACGTCATTGCTGATGATGTATTGATTACAGGAGAAGGAACGACCCTGGAGAAGTACGATATCCGTGTGACTTATGTACCAGGATGAGACATGTTGTTAGGTGATACACTGAGCAGAGCATATTTACCGGACTGTCAGAAAGAGGTCCTTGAGATGGAAGTGGACACTGTAAATATGATTGATCACCTACCCATCTCTACTGAGAGACTCATCTTAATTTGATTAGTGACAAAGGATGACACAAAATTACAACAGCTGAAAACTGTGATCCAAAAAAGGGTGGCCAGAGAACGCAAAAGAGATCCCGACAGATATAAAACACTTCCACTCGTGAGGAAAAGTTAAATCATCAGGATGGAATTGTTTTCAGAGGATAGACAGGAGTGATTCCTGATGCACTCAGAGAAGATATTAACTGCTACATCCACTCTTCTCATCTCGATATAGAAGGATCGAGTAAGAGACTGTGTCTATTGGTCAGGGATGAATCAGCAAAAAAAAAGACAATGAAATGTGATGTATGCAGATCAATGGACTCCAGGCAACAGAAGGAGAATATATCTTCATGACATAGAATACGGACCCTGAGTAAAGGTAGGAACGGACTTGTTCCCATTCCATGGCAAAGATTATTTAGCAGCAGCCACACCGTCTCGCAGAGGGACTCAGTGGACCACACCAAGTGCGGCCATAGCCCAGCATTGCCACACTGAGGACCGACCTAAAGTCGTCAACAGATCAGGTCATCGGGTGTTTCGGCCTAGCTATTTGAAGGATTACAGACAGTGAGGACAGGGGGATTTGGAAACTTGTTCAAGGAATAAATAAATAAATAAATAAATACAAGGAAAATTATGTCAATGCATATTCTGTTTGTATGTAAAAGATATAGCTATACAGTACTGTGATCTACTGAAGCTGTAATTGCATTTTGATTCAAAACCAAACGATGATAAGATGATTTTGTATACCGTGTCTATTTGATTTGGATAGAAGAAAGTAGATGTTTGGAATTGTTGAAAAACAATGATTGTATTTTGATGCAGTATTTGTGTTTACATTACAAGTTACGCAAGGAAAATTGATTTTGATCAAATTATTTTTGGTTTACAGTGAGGTTTGTATTCTTATGTGTACAGTACAAGTCTATGTCAAGAAAGCTTCAAAAGAAAAAAGAAAATATGTAACAATAGTATTGTTAGTCTGAGTTTCTGTTGCCGGTTAGCGTGAGGGAACACTCAATAGGAAGTGACGTGTGTGACATGACGTATGTGTTATGAGTGAGCCGTTGTGTAACGTACTCGATAGAAGTCAATAAACAAACGCAAGCAAGTCAATGCTTTAATCGTCCATTCTGTATAGTCAGGAAGAACAGAACACAATGAAACAATGTTGAATGTTACAAATGTATACATAATAACAATTTTCCCTGCTCATAGAGAATCACAGCAGTCTCGCTGGTGCCGCCATATTCATATCTGTTATCATATCTTTTCTTTTATTACCTGATCCATATTTTCCTATTTATCTGCTTTTTCCGAATAATTTTCATCATGGTCTCCAGTTGGCTACCTTTTAAACATTTTGCACAGGAAACTTACCTTTCTTGGATTGTTACACTGTGTTGTTATGGAATCTAGCTCCTACCGCTAGCTCTCACAGCTGCCAGCCTCGCCAGACTCACAGGACAACACTGGAAGGCCAAATAACAATAACCAGTGGACTATACTCCAACAACTTGACTCATCCAACTCTGTGAGGGTAGCCCTCTCGCATAAGTACCCTACCAGACTTCTCCCGCCGCGACTACCGCAACTAGTGCTCGGTTCCCTCAGCGACTAAACCCAGTGCTATGGGCTCCGAAGGGCATAAACAATAGCCACACTCACCTCTTTGTAGGGTCACACGGCTCACTACCAGTTTCTTTGACAAACCTACAACAATACAATTTACTACATGGATAATACTTCAGTCACTGATGGTGTACTGGTATAATCGCCCGACTTCGGTGCAGGCAGCGTGGTGTAATGAATATCGCCAACTCCCAAAAAAGGACAGAACTCCAAAACCTCCTTGAAAGGAAAAATGGCTGCCCAAACTAGCCAGCCATAGTACTGTCACGCCCCAGCCTTCCTTCTCAAGACAAAGAGTAGTAACTCAACCATCTAGCCCCCCACTGGATACAACAAACAAAAGACAGAAGGTCTGGACTAACTTAATTACCAATAACTTGAAGCTGATGGATCAAAGAGAATTTGAAGGTTCCGTTATCAACAACAAGAGACCCCTATGGTGACCAAATGCGTTACTGAACAGTGAAACACCAGCACCCCCAGGAGGGGAATCTTGGGACTGACAAACTGTTGATGCAAAGCTTAAGCTCGTGTTTTGGTGTGTTTTATATCGCAAAAAAAAGTGATTTTATTACTGATGTCTGATGATTTTATTACTGATGTCTGTTAAGCTGTGCTAATTGTTCCCTGGCATTCCTTCTCTCTTTTATGAACAAATATACAGAAAAATGGTCTTAGATTGGCAATGAAGATGATAAGTTTAAAATTACACAATAAGTCATGTTTGGATTCCAATGAACGGCAATCCTTTTCCGTACCTCAAGACTAGGTAAAAATTATGAGCCAAACATGAGAGACGAGAGAATTAATTTTACATACCACTTTTCCTCACTAGGGTTGCGGGCGTACTGGAGCCTATCACATATATCTTTGAGCGAGAGGCTGTGTACACCCTGAACTGGTCACCAGCCAATCGCAGGGCACATTTAAACAAACAACCATTCGCACTCACATTCACAGCTATGGGAAATTCAGAGTCTTCAATTAACCTACCATGCATGTTTTTGTGATGTGTACCCGGAGAAAACCCACGCAGGCACAGGATGAACATGCAAATTCCACACAGTCAAGGCCGGATTTGAACCCAGGTCCTCAGAACTGTGAGGCAGATGTGCTAACCAGCCATCCACGGTGACACCGAGAGAAAGATTAGTCACCCAAAAATTCATTTTCAAGAAAATTAGCACACAAAGAAACTTTTGCGCACTACAAGCTCGGGTCCACCCCTCCCCTTCTTGTTTGCTTTCCATGAAGTTCAAAAGGAGAAGCTCTCATCCCGCCTCAGAGGGAAGCTCTTGTTCTGCTCTGGTTCCTGACCTCACGGGGATCTAGGTTTCGACGTAGGGATCAGCCACAAGTTTCCTTTTATTTCTATTTTTATATTTTTATTTTTCCTTGGTCCATTTTGGGTCCATGTCGCTGGCTGGCGTTACGTGCCATAGTCACCAAACGTTACTTGGCCATAATGACCAAAGTGGAACCCTGGTTTTGGCCGTAAAGCAAAACTGCTGGCTAGCCACCTGGCGAGATTTTTCAGCAAAGCAGCCGCTTGCTCCCTAACAGAGCCACGATGGTGTGACTCGCTTAGCCAGCCAAACCTTAGCACAATGGGTCCCAGAAAATATTTTTTTTGTCAAAGCTGAACTGTCTTCATCCTTCAAGTCGGCACTCAGGCCATACTTTCTCCTAATGGCCCGCAACATCCTTGGCTGGCGCTTCAAACCGTGAGTCAAACGTTGCTATTTACCCAAAATAATTACAAATTGGTGCATCACATATTGGGCATCACATACTGACAAAATAATTGGATAATATTTATATACCGATACATATATACGAATATAAAAATGTATTTCCCTCAAGGCACTTGAAGTAGTTTTATATTCTGCTTTCATTCCCCTACTCTCACGATAATGGCCCCACTGGTAGAAAATCAGAGGAAAGTAAACAGCTCATTTACACACACGACGAAAGCAATCAGAACCAACGGGGTTCCAATAGTTTGCTCAAGGGTACGTTGACGGCACTACAGTGGCAATTGTTGTCTGTAGAACCTAATTTGATGATTCTAAAACCATACCCTACACAGAATGCACAATGAAATGTGAATATTTTTTCATATGTAAAATTTTAAAAGAGCTAAATAAAATACCTTACATTCCTGTGGATGCTTTTTTTATTATTATTTTTTAGCTGTCCAAAGGGGAAGAATACCAAGCCTACCAGTTTGATGGTCATATGGCACATGAATTATGAATGTTTGTTATGTAACTCTAACGTCACAAATGATCAATTAATGATGCCGTCATGAGCATGTCATATATTATTGATCTCACTGTATCACTAGCATGCTCTAAAAGCTCATCCTCTGAATTACCTATCCAAAAAGCAAAGCAGCAAAGCAAATGTATTTATATAGCACATTTCATACACAAGGTAACGCAATGTGCTTTACATGATTAAAAGCATTGAAAAACAAAGAAGAAAAGAATATAGCTTATAAACATTTAAAATAAAGAAAAAAAATAAAAATACAATTAAAACAGCGTACAGTGCAAGAAATACAATTTAAAGTGGAAATGCTCTAAAAAGCATGGGGGAAAGGAAGAGTTTTTAACCTGGACTTAAAAGCATGCACATTTGGGTTTGACGTCACTTCTGTTGGCAACTTATTCCATTTGTGTGCAGCCTAATAGCTAAATGCTGCTTCACCATGTTTGCTTTGGACTCTGTGCTCCACTATTTGACCTGAGTCTGTCGATCTCAGAGCCCTACTGGGTTTATATTCCATTAGCGTTTCATTCATGTATTCAGGACCTAAACCGTTTAGTGATTTATAGACCAGTAGCAAAACTTAAAAATCTATTCTAAAGCTGACTGGAAGCCAGTGGAAAGATATTAGAATTAGAGTAATACGCTCTGACCTTTTTGTTCTGGTCAGAACCCAAGCTGCAGCATTCTGAATGAGCTTCAGCTGTTTAATGCTCTTTTTAGGGAGTCCAGTCAGAAGACCATTACAATAGTCAAGTCTACTTCAGATAAAAGCATGGATAAGCTTCTCCTGGTCTGCTTGACACGTGCAAGCCTTCACTCTGGATATGTTCTTCAGACGGTAGAAGGCAGTTTTAGCAATTAATTTGATATGATTGTTGAAACTCAGGTCAGAATATATCAGAACACCAAGGTTTCGGACATGGTCTTTGGTTTTTAAAGAGAGTGACTCCAAGTATTTACGAACAGCAGCCCTCTTCTCTTTATTTCCAAAAACAATTATCACAGTTCTATTGTGGTTTAATTGAAGAAAATTGCATTTAGCACTTTGATAAGAGCAGATTCTGTACTGTGATGAGTTCTGAAACCTGATTGAAATTTGTCATAAAGTCCATTTAAGTTCAAGAAATTGCTGAGTTGATTAAAAATAACTTTCTCAACAATCCTGGCTATGAAAGGGAGATTTGAGATGGGTCTACATCTTGCTAACATGGAAGCGTCCAGTGTTCTATTTTTTAGCAGAGGCTTAATGGCAGCTACTTTAAGAGCTTGAGGAAACTCGCCTGACTGAAGTGAGTAATTGATTATTTGCTGCAAATCAGCTAGCACAGACTTCACAATAGCTTTGAAAAAGTCAGCTGGTATTGAATCAAGACAGCTCATTGATGGTTTCAGCTGCTGAACCATTTTTCTCTACAGTTTTTTGGTCAACTGTATCAAATTCTGACATGGTAATAGAGTTTTTCCTGGGTGGCTTCAGACGTAGTATCATTTTATAATTTTGCTGATTTGTGCTAATATTTAACCTGATGGATTGTATTTTTTCACTAAAATAACAAGCAAATTCATTGCATTTATCAACTGTTAGGAGTTCTGGAGCTATCTGATTTAGGGGGATTGTGAGCTTGTCAACCACAGCAAACAAAGTGCGAGTATTATTGAAGTTCTAACTGATGATTTCAGAAAAGTGTTGCTGTCTAGCCCTGACTAACTCTTGGTTAAAATTACAAAGACTTTGTCTGTAGAGGTCATAGTCAATTTGGAGTTTAGTTTTTCACCACTTAAGTTCTGCTTTCCTACACTTTGATTTAGAATTCTTTACCATTATTGTGCTCCTCCACGGTGTTCTAGGTCGCCTCAAGATTGTCTTAGTTTTAATAGGAGGGACAGCATTCATGACATTTGAGATTTTAACTAACTCTTGGTTAAAATTATAAAGACTTTGTCTGTAAAGGTCATAGTCAATTTTGAGTTTAGTTTTTCTCCACTTACGTTCTGCTTTCCTACACTTCGATTTAGAGGTCTTTACCATTATTGTGCTCCTCCACAGTGTTCTAGGTCGCCTCAAGATTGTCTGAATTTTAATAGGAGCAACAGCATTCATGACATTTGAGATTTTACAGGTGAAAGTATCCAAAAGTGGGAGATTCAACATGCTGGCTCATCTTATTTGTCATGCGCTTCTCTGATTGTTTGGGTGACGCTGATGAATCCGTCTGCACCTCGAGTCACCTTATCTCCTGTTCCTTCGATTGTTTGGGAACAACTGCATATTTTTATCCTTGAGCCGTGTCAACAAGGCCAGTGTTTTCTTTTTGGGCCGCTGAATGACGTACACAGTAAAAACTGTTGGCAGCCAATAACTTAACCCCTTGTCTATTTAGACAGAAACCATCTGCTTTGTAAAGATGTCTGCGCTCCCCAAAAATGCAGAAATTGTCAATGAAACTCACGGGTAGTGCAGTACACACTTCTTTGAGCCACTTATTTAATTGACTGAGCCTAGAGAAACGTGAATCTCCAAATCGTACAAGTGGGAGAGGTCCATTAATAAAAACCTCAGCATCCAAACATTGCACTTTTGTTCGGAGATCAATGAAATCTCGCTTCAGTACCTCTGATTGCTGCTTGACAACATCCAGGGCCCCTGTGTGTATAATGACAGATTTCACAGTTGGGTGCTGATTAGTGATCTCCAGGATTTTCTTTTGAGGTATCAGACACCATGTCATTGGTAAAACACAGTACTTTGGTGATCTTCTCACTGCAAAAATGTTTCACATCCTTGGCAGCTCCATCACCAATGGTGCCATTTTGTTCATGTATGATTTAGTTTCATACCGTTCAGGTGTGGTGGATGATGAGCATTCTTGGCCAGGGTCTTGTAAAAGTGGCTGAAATCTATTTCTAAGTCTGATGTCAATGTTTTGCATTGACTCGCACCCTTTTTTTCTTGCCCTTCACTGTAGCGATCGTCCACGGCCGCTCACTCATGGTTGAAGCAGCCCGCAGCGCAAGCAAGCCGGATTGCTCGATAATCTGCTGGTGTTGTGTCCTCCCTTTTAGATGTCCCATAACTTTGGGTTTTGCTCCCAGTAAATTCCAGGGAGAACTGCTGGATGGTCCATTACCCTTTCCTCAGTCCACATCCGTCCTCTTTGTTTTGATAAGTGACTGTCTGTTAGCACACTTCTGCTCAACATTTTGAGACATCGGAAGAGTGGTTTCATTTCCCGACTGATTCCCGTTTCCAGGATTGACATGTGCATTCAGTGGGTGTCGCAGTTTTGCTGACCATGCGTCACGCAGTGATGGAGGTGTAATAACCCCACGTAAGAGGATGATGGCAATGAACGCCATTAGTTCAGGGAAGCCCACGAACCAACTGTCATGATCTGTCTGGCGTCCATGCTGAACAGTCCACTCCTGAATATTTCGAAGCATGCCAAGAGTGACGAAACAGAGGAAACTCTGTAAGCCACTCAACACCCATTCAGGTGGTGCCCTTGGTCCCACATCGCCTTGAACTTCATAATCGGCCTGCCTCCCTCTGAAGGTAACACTATCATTCTTACTATTATTAATTGTTTTTCCAAGTGTGTCCTTCCTAAGTTACCTTCTGCCTTTGAAACCGCTACTCTCATAGTCCTTCACATTTTCAAGCTCCACGGCATTCCCATTGACATCATCTTGGACCAAGGTCAGTTCTCAGTTCTCCTCCCAGGTATGGAAGGAGTTCTGTAAGGCGGTGGAGGTGGGGCCGGGGATTGAACCCGGGTCCTCAGAACTGTGAGGCTGACACTCTAACCAGTCGCCCACCGTGCCGCGGAATCCAAGCCAGTTCTCCAAAATTTGAAAAAAACTGATCTTTTCTGGGATTTATCAGTGTTATCAAGGATTATGCTATCATTGCAAAACCCGTACAGGACATCACCCGAGGGTACTCCCCTGTCAGGAAATCAAGTCAGGTTGCAACCCGATCCAGCCTTTTGGCGAGTGATGGAACGAAAACTGTCAACAAGCATTTAACATGCTCATTGTTAAGCTGTCATCCTCACCAGTTCTTGGTTTTGCTGATCCTATATATATATATATATAGTAGCGTTATATTAGTTTTGTATAAGAGCGTAATTAATTTGGAAAATGAATACGTCGGAAAGTAAACGCCTGCGTTCCGGTGCAATTCGACGTCGGTCGACGGTTACAATCAAACTATCTTTGTCTCGTATAGGGCACCACGTAAATTTAGGACAAGCGACGAAAAACCTCGATCAATCTCGGTACTTTAGAAGGCTCGCTACAGAGATGAAAATAACAGTTCTAGATTTCAGCGCGTTGACTGTTTCACTCAAACACACAAAGTGCACAACAGGAAGTGGAATTTTAGAGATAATTAAATTAAATCTTCAGGGGAAACTACAGGGGGAATAATGCAGAGGGACTTCACTACAAAACGGTACAGATAAACATTTGTAAAGAAGGCTGAACTCAGGACGAAAGTGTGGATTGAGGATGTGTGGTGAAAGATGCGAGAACCGGGAATTTCTGTGATCGTTAGTATAATTATACACCAATTTGTACTTTGTAATCAGCAAGTTGTACTCACGTTGTGTAGAACAAAATTTAGGTAGGCGGGTCAATCCTCCCAATGGCTGAGCAAGGGTACCGACAGGTTGGTTTGAAGAAAAAAAGAAAAAGAGCCAGTGGCCGAAGCGCTTGCAAGCATATACAGTAAATTAAAAGTCATTTAAATAAACACATTGCTCCATCTTGTGATCGGATCTGTGATTGCTATCGTTTTTTTAAACTTGGTGATCGGCCACAAAAATCCTGATCGTGTAAAGCTGAATATATATATATATATATATATATATATATATATATATATATATATATATATATATATATATATATACACGGTGGGTACGGAAAGTTTTCAGACCCCTTTAAAATTTTCACTCTTTGTTATATTGCAGCCATTTGTTAAAATCATTTAAGTTATTTTTTTCCTCATAAATGTACACACAGCACCCAATATTGACGGGGAAAAAAAACGTAAATGATGAGATTTTTGCTGATTTATTAAAAAAGAAAAACTGAAATACCACACAGCCATAAGTATTCAGACCCTTTGCTGTGACACTCATATATTTAACTCGGGTGCTGTCCATTTCTTCTGATCATCCTTAAACTGGTTCTTCATTGGAGTCCAGCTGTGTTTGATTATACTGATTGGACTTAATTAGGAAAGCCACACCCCTGTCTATAAGACTGTACAGCTCACAGTGCATGTCAGAGCAAATGGGAATCATGAGGTCAAAGGAACTGCCTGAAGAGCTCAGAGACAGAATTGCGGCAAGGCACAGATCTGGCCAACGTTACAAAAAGTTTCTGCTGCACTTAAGGTTCCTAAGAGCAACATTTTGGACAAGATCAAAAGAGCAAAATAAGAGCAAAATTTTGGACAAAAACCTGCTCCAGAGTGCTCAGAATCTCAGACTGGGCTGGAGGTTCACCTTCCAACAAGACAATGATGCTAAGCACACAGCTACACCCACATACATATTCACGAAAATTCCTGGGGGGGTTTCGCCTTTCGCTGGGGTTTCTGGTCCCCATTAATTGCGAAAAACGAGGGATCACTATATACACACATACATATACACATATATGACTTTTGTTGCATCAGGCTTTAGACAAACTTTGCAGCATGCAGTCATTTGTTTCTTGTCTGTTGCTGCAAACCCAAACCAGTGCCAAACCACTGACGATACTATTCCTTTCTTCGGAACTTTTTGCTCTCTTCAGCAGTAGCCATGTTGTGCTCGTGTATGGTGCATGTATCTCTGTGAAGTGTTAATAGAAACGGGGGAAGTTCACGGGGGCGAATTTTGGGCGAGAGGTGGGGTACACCCTGAACTGGTCGCCGGCCAATCGCAGGGCACATATAAACAAACAAACAACCGCACTCAGATTCACACCTACGGGCAATTCAGAGTCTTCAATTAACCTACCATGCATGTTTTTGGGATGTGGGAGTACCCGGAGAAAACCCACGCAGAAACGGGGTGAACATGCAAATTCTATCTCTAAGGGAGAGCCCAGACACCATGCGGAGGAAACTTATTTCGGCCGCTTGCATCCGGGATCTTGTTCTTTCGGTCACAACCCACAGCCCGTGACCATGGCTGACACTGCAACGATCCGCCTGCCGATCTCCCGTTTCATTCTTCCCTCACTCGTGAACAAGTCCCCAAGATACTTGAACTTCTCCACTTGGGGCAGGATCTCATCCCCGACCTGGAGAGGGCACTCCACCTTTTTCCGACTGAGGACCATGGTCTCAAATCTGGAGGTGCTGATTTTCATCCCAGCCACTTCACTCTCAGCTGTGAACCGCTCCAGTGAGAGTTGGAGATCACGGCTTCATGAAACCAACAGAACCACATTGTCTGCAAAAAGCAGAGATGCAATACTGAGGCCACCAAACCGGATCCCCTCTATGCCTCGGCTGCGCACATACATTCTGTCAATAAAAGTTATGAACAGAATTGGTGACAAAGGGCAGCCTTGACGGAGTCCAACCCTCACTGGAAACGAGTCCGATTTACTGCCAGCAATGCGGACCAAACTCTGACACTGGTCGTACAGGGACTGAAAAGCCCGTATCAGGGTGTTCGGTACCCCTTCCTCCCAAAGCACGAAACCCCCCCACCCTCCAGGACTCCCCGAGGGGCATGGTCAATCAATTTCTCCAAGTCCACAAAATACATGTAGACTGGTTGAGCGAACTCCCACTCACCCTCGAGGGGCCCTGGCAAGGGTGTACAGCTGGTCCACTGTTCCACGACCAGGAGGAAAACCACACTGCTCCTCCTGAATCTGAGCTTTGACTTCCCGACGGATCCTCCTCTCCAGCATCCCTGAATAGACCTTACCAGGAAGGCTGAGGAGTGTGATCCCCTTGTAGTTGGAACACACCCTCCGGTGCGCCTTCTTAAAAAGGGGGACCACCACCCCAGTCTGCCAATCCAGAGGCACTGTCCCTGATGTCCACACGATGTTGCAGAGGCGTGTCAACCAGGACAATGTTTGTGTGTCAATGTTTGTGTGTAAATGCGTGTACAAATCTTGTGATACATTGTATTGCGTACCTCCTCGTCTGCTACCCACAGACGTATTCGGCCAGGGTTTTTTAGTCTGCCGGGGTCATCAATAGCCGTGCTCTCCTCTTGGGAACTCAGAACAACAAAGGATATAAATTCACCGGACATTGTCTCTATACTACAGTGTGGAGTATTGATAGTTATAGCTTTTATCAAAGCTACTTATTGCTAAATGGGGCTAATAATTAATGAAATGTCACGTTCATGCTAATAACTTTCTAATTATAATGTCACGAGTTAGTTTGCCAGTTATATCCAGTATGAGAATTTGTTTTTTTGTTTTTACTAATCAGTGAACACAGGGGCGGCGGAGAAGTGCTCCTATTTTAGGCTAAGTGCCCGTCTGTGTCCTCTGTGTGGGGCAAAAATATTTGTCGGAGTTGGCCCCAAAAAAAAAAATAATTCAGCAGCACTGAATTTCAGCCCCTTTGGACTGAAAAAAGTGCCCAAAAGGATCCCACATCCCAAAAACATGCACTTATTGGAGACTCTAAATTGCCCGTAGGTGTGACTGTGAGTGCGAATGGTTGTTTGTTTGTATGTGCCCTGCGATTGGCTGGCAACCAGTTCAGGGTGTACCCCGCCTCCTGCCCGATGACAGCTGGGATAGGCTCCAGCACGCCCGCGACCCTAGTGAGGAGAAGCGGCTCAGAAAATGGATGGGTGGATATCACTGTCCGGACCAGATACTGGATATTTTGGTAGGTCTAGAGTGTGGAGCTCTTTTTTTGTTTTGGTTGGGGGGGGGGGGATTATATTTTTAATGAAACACAATTGAAAAAGCTTTAATGTATGAAGGTGATCCACCTCACTTCCTCCATCCACAGCATAGCATTTCTTCTCTGCCCTCAATTACTATGTGATCATATAGATTTTGTTTTTTTATAGTTTAAAGTGAGACACGAAACAATTAAGCAGATTTTGTAATACAAATACAATAATACACATAAAATATCTCAGCAATATAGTTATAACACTCCTAGTGTCTACTACATTCAGTGTGTGCGGCTTGATTCCTTTCAGATAACTCATTCCTCAATAATGGCCCCATTTTCTTTTTGAAATCTGGAACACCTTAATTTACTCTTCCACTGAGGCTGGTGGGATTACTTTATATAGCCTGGTGTCTTCCTGCAACTCTCTCAAAAGCCGTTTTACAACCTGTGGTTCATGACCGTTGAAAAACAAGCTTTCCGTCTCATTTCACTGAAAACCAGGATTACTTATGGCATCGGCTTCATAACAGAGGAGCCAGAACATGAGTACAGAACACCAGAGCACAACTCCTCAGCACCAAATGGACACCTGGGCAGGTAGACAAAACCTGGCTTGTATCTGCAACTGAATTGTAGCCATACACATGAGTGACAAAAGTGATGTCATTTGTCCCATGCGAAATAAGGCTGCAGATATCTGAATTGACAATTGCGGATAAGAAAAATGTAGTTGGGAGTATCTGCAATGTTCTTTTTGACTAGCCAAAATTGAATTACAGATATTCTGCAACCTATCCAGTCTAGCTGTTAAAATAGCTTGTCATAACTACCACAATATAGCTGCCGCATCAAAGGAGTGTGATGTTTCGGCGGCCAAGTGTTCATGGTTTTGTTTCTATCATTCAAGGTAGGATCTTATTATCATCGTGAAACAGACTTCACCAAGCGTTGGATTGTTCTCCCACTACTCACCGCCCCGCAGAGGAGGGGAGATAGGGGAAATTTTAAAGTTTTAACTAGCCCTTTCACAGTTTAGACTAGCTAGCTAAAGTGCTGTGTTCGCCAAGTATGATAACTAGGTAATGCCAATGTAAACATAACAGAACCTACGCAAGTTGCATATTGTAATTCCGTGTATTTGATTTTTATTTCCAGTTTTACAAAAACCTACAATGAGTGCAAATGTGTCCTTAAGACAAACACAGTAAAAGTCCAACTTTACTTCTGCGGGGAATTATTCATTTAATTATTAGGTTTGCTGTCTGTTGAATTTCACCCTTGTTATGTGTGATGAATTCTGGTTGTGGTTAAGGTTTCAACAATTCACATGGAGGGGGGAAGCTTAACTCAATGTTTGTAGACGAATACAGTATGAGACAAGAGCTCAACATTACAGCTTTATTTACACTTTGAGCAGAACACAAGTACCTTTTGTTTCAACCTAACATTTTTTCATGTGAGCAAAAGTATCTGACAGGTATGTTTTGTTTCGCAAGTGTCTGCTTGTTCATACAGTAAATATAGTGCTGAACATCTACGCTCCGATTTGGGTTGACATTTACAACTTTATAGGTGAAAAATAAACACAATTGTCAAGGTGAGCAAAGATTAAAACTCAATTAGAGCCATTGCACACACATCGGCAAGAGCCATTACAACCATTTGGAATGTTCTGAGGAATGTTCTGAGGAAATCACTGGTATACCTTGTAATAGACATTTGGTTTTGATCATGTAAAGCACATTGAGTTACCTTGTGTATGAAATGCGCTATATACTGTAAATACATTTGCTTTTCTGCTTTGACACAAAGTTGAACAACAATACATGAATAAGAGAAAAGATCAGATCGTAACTCACCCATTTTCCCCATAAGAAAAATTATTAGAACCTGAGAAAAGTAAAAAAAATTCACTATGTTTTTCTTTCCTGGGTGTTTCCACTTACATCAATTATGAAAACAATTAATATCAAATGTCAAAACTCAGTTTTAGATTTGGGGTTTTTATGTGAAGACTACTAGTTAGAGGTGTAACCAACCTGAAAACAACAGTTATCCATGAGTAGAAAATCTAGCCATTGTAGAGCCGAGCGAAGATGGAAAATCATCAACAATTTGGATTGACCTGAAGAAGAAATGTACCACTAGTGTACTAAGTAACAAACAACAAACACGAAGAAGAGAAAAAAACAGCAGATGACCCGAACACTGACAGCTGAAAAGAGGGCCACAAAACTGTTGCGGTTACATACCGCATTTTGGAGCCTAAAACAGACGCAAAATGTTTTTCAATAGAAAGACAATTTAATTGAACTAAGGGAGCACGACACATGTGAAATACAATAATGAGAAAGCAACAAAAAGCGATGTCGACAAATGGTTGACATTAATATAGCTAAATACGTAGAGAACACAAACAAAAATTAAATTAGAGAAGTGGATGAGCCACAGGAAAAGGTCAATGCCTAAACTTGGGCTTGGCAACTAAGTCAGGCACCAGGCCAAATGTCGCGTGCTGAAATTACGTTTTCAACAGACAAACACTGCTTTTCCAGCTAAAAAATGTTTTTTTTCTCATTTATAATGTTATATCGTGTACAAAAATGTAATTTAATGGACTTATTAATGTAAAATAAATGAATTTGCAGACAGATTGTAACCTGGCGATAATAAGGCGGCTGTCTTTAATCCAGGGTTTGAGACTGCGAACAAAATGGTCGCATATGCAACCCTTTTTTTAGTGAACGCGAGTAAGGATTTCATGTGGTTGCACTTTTGCAAGGGCATGTTTTAGCAAAGAAAAGCAAAGCAAATTAATTTATACAGCGTATTTCATACACAAGGTAACTCGATGTGAGTTAAAAGTGAGTTAAAAGCATTTAAAAAGAAAAACATTTCCACACGGTCACCTAACCGCGTCTCACTCCCCACACTGTAAAACGAGGTGTTTGTTCAATTTAAAATTAAGTGGCAATTTTCACTGATATTTGTATATTTATCTCGACTTAGCGAGATAGGTCCTGTGGCATATACTCAACAGTCGCTGAAATGAAATACCTTCAAAATATCTGTGGAAATAGTTACATCTTTTCTTTTTAAAATTTTAGCCAACACACCATTTTTTTGAAGCATGTGGCCAGTGGCTAGGGTACTAAAATCAAGTACATACATTTAATATAGTTCATTTATGTAAACGTGTTGTTGGCTAAACTACAGTTCATACACAAATGTTATAATAAAAAATTTTGCACTGCAGCACGCCCGCGACCCTTGTGAGGATAAAGCAGTACAGACAATGGATGGATGAAAAACATTTTCCAATTGGTATGACGTTTTAGCTGGGGATTAGCATTCCAGACAATTTTCATCATCCCCTCCTGGAAGCCGTCACCTTATCGTGGTGGAGGGGTTTGTGTGTCCCAATGATCCTAGGAATTAAGTTGTCTGGAGCTTCACGCCCCTGGTAGGGTCACCCATGGCAAACAGGTCCTAGGTGAGGGACCAGAAAAAGCACGGCGGAAAGACCCCTATGATGAAAACAATAAATGGATCTAGGTTTCCCTTGCCTGGACACGGGTCACCGGGGCCCCCCTCTGGAGCCAAGCCTGGAGGTGGGGCTCGAAGGCGAGCGCCTGGTGGCACAGCCAGAAAGGCTAACGTGGGTCCCCCTTCCCATGGGCTCACCACCTGTGGAAGGGGCCATAGGGGTCGGGTGCAGTGCGAGCTGGGCGGTGGCCGAAGGCAGGGACCTTGGAGATCCATTCCCCGGTAACAGAAGCTGGCTCTAGGGACGTGGAATGTCACCTGTATTGTGAGGGTCTGCTGGGAACGTCTGGCAGAATCCCCTTTCAGAAGAAGTTTCAACTCCCACCTCCGACAGAACTTTGCTCATGTTCCGGGGGAGGTGGGGGACATCGAGTCTGAGTGGACCATGTTCAGCCGACCGGACCTGTGGCCGTAAGGTGGTCGGTGCCTGTCGTGGCGGCAATCCCTGAACCCGTTGGTGGACACCAACGGTGAGGGATGCTGTCAAGCTGAAGGAGTCCTAGCGGGCCTTTTTGGCCTGTGGGACTCCTGAGGCAGCTGATGGAAGCCAAGCGGAATGCAGCTTTGGTGGTCGCTGAAGTACAAATTCGAGTATGGGAGGAGTTCGGTGAGGCCATGGAGAAAGACTTCCGGACAGCGTCGAGGAAATTCTGGTCCACCATCCGGCGTCTCAGGAGGGGGAAGCAGTGCACCATCAACACTGTGTAAAGTGGGGATGGGGCGCTGCTGACGTCGACTCGGGACGTTGTGACTCGTGGGGAGAATACTTCGAAGACCTCCTCAATTCTACCGACACGCCTTCCCATGAGGAAGCGGAGTCTGGGTTCTCTGAGGCGGGTCTCTCCTATCTCTGGGGTTGAGGTCACCGAGGTGGTTAAAAAGCTCCTCGGTGGCAAGGCCCCAGGGGTGGATGAGGTTCGTCCAGAGTTCCTAAAGGCTCTGGATGTTGTGGGGCTCTCCTGGTTTACGCGCCTCTGCAACATCGCGTGGACATCAGGGACAGTGCCTCTGGATTGGCAGACTGGGGTGGTGGTCCCCCTTTTTAAGAAGGGGAACCGGAGGGTGTGTTCCAACTACAGGGGGATCACACTCCTCAGCCTCCCTGTTAAGGTCTATTCAGGGGTGCTGGAGAGGAGGGTCCATCGGGAAGTCGAATCTCAGATTCAGGAGGAGCTGTGTGGTTTTTGTCCTGGCCGTGGAACAGTGGACCAGCTCTTCACCCTCGGCAAGGTCCTCGAGGGTGCATAGGCGTTCACCCAACCAGTCTACATGTCTTTTGTGGACTTGGAGATGGCGTTCGACCGTGTCCCTCGGGGCGTCCTCTAAGGGGTGAGTATGGGGTACCGAACCCCCTGATACGGGTTGTTCGGTCCCTGTACGACCGTAGTCAGAGTTTGGTCCGCATATCCGGCAGTTGGACTCGTTTCCAGTGAGGGTTCGACTCTGTCAAGGCTGCCCTTCGTCACCGATTCTGTTCATAACTTTTATGGACAGAATTTCTAGGCAGAGCCGAGGCGTAAAGGGGGTCCAGTTAGGTGGCCTCAGTATTGCATCTCTGCTTTTTGCAGATGATGTGGTTCTGTTGGCTTCATCAAGCCGTGACCTCCAACTCTCAGTGGAGCAGTTCGCAGCTGAGTGTGAAGCGGCTGGGATGAAAATCAGCACCTCCAAATTTGAGACCATGGTCCTCAGTTGGAAAAGGGTGGAGTGCCCTCTCCAGGTCGGGGATGAGATCCTGACCCAAGTGGAGGAGTTCAAGTATCTTGGGGTCTTGTTCACGAGTGAGGGAAGAATGTAACGGGAGATCGACATGCGGATTGCAGCGTCTGCAGTGATGCGGACTTTGAATCGATCCATTGTGGTAAAGAAGGAGCTAAGCCGAAAGGCAAAGCTCTCGATTTACCGGTCAATCTACGGTCCTACCCTCACCTATGGTCACGAGCTGTGGGTCGTGACCGACAGAACAAGGTCCCGGATACAAGCGGCCGAAATGAGTTTCCTCCACAGGGTGTCTCTCCCTTAGAGATAGGGTGAGAAGCTCAGTCATCCGGGAGGATCTCAGAGTAGAGCCGCTGTTCCTCCACATCGAGAGGTGGCTGGGGCATCTGATTCGGATGCCTCCCGGACGCCTCCCTGGTGAGATGTTCCGGGCACATCCCACCGGGAGGAGACCCCGGGGACGACCCAGGACACGCTGGAGAGACTACATCCTTCAGCTGGCCTGGGAACACCTCGGGATCCCCCCGGAAGAGCTGGATGAATTGGCTGGGGAAAGGGTAGTCTGGGCGTCCCTGCTAAAGCTACTGCCCCCACGACCCAACCTCAGATAAGCGGTAGAAAATGGATGGATGGATGGACAATTATCATGATGTACGCCTTTTTTTTTTTAACAATTCCTAATTTTGTAGCCATGATTTCAAATACAACTTCTCCAGTGTTTTTTTGTGCTTTAGATTTTTATATATTGAGTTGGAAAATGTATGTTTCATATATACCAAATGATACTACTATTAGTTTATACAACATTCACATGCTTTATTGTTACATGTTGTGACAACTAGCTGTTTTACGACCATGCTGTGCGTCCTAGTTGTTCTCAGCCATGTTGTGACTACTGGCTGTTTCTCGATAAAGATAAGTTGAGTGCAGCTGGACAAAGATAATTGTTTTGCTTTCCTTTACTTCTCTGACTCTCTCACTTCTGTATAACAGGTGATTGTTTGCTTGGACTTCAGTAAGGGGTGACAACTCATAAGACTTGTACATTTTCCTCTCTTTGCAAAGACTTTTCTTTCTTTTTTGTAATAAAAACCCACAGACAAGATTGCTTCCTTACTTATTGTGTCAGAAAAATATTTGCCGAAACAGTTGGTGTCAGAAGTGGGATACTAGGATTACTCGCCTATCCAGGGGACCCCGGGAGTGATTGATTATCCAGGAACAAGGCATAAGTCCTGCCTCTACCCAAAGAATTAAGGACGGAGGGGGCTGCCGGGGCTCTGGATGTTGGCCATCACCTCAGGATCCAAACGGACCTGTTGTCCTACAAACAAATAATTACGGTATAGAAAATTTTAATTAATTGAAAATCAGAGCATTTCTTATGGTGTACTGTATTTGAAACAATCTGGCCTTTGTAATAAGTGGTATTAGTAATTGTTCTGCCCACATTCCATTGGTAGGGTCCGAGTCCTTACGTTCGGGTTAAAGTCTCGGTTAAGGTCCTGGATTAAAGTTCTTAGGTTCGAGTCCGGTTAAACTCCAGGTTATACAGTCTCCAAGTTCCAGCCCGATGTGGTTAGAGGATCGAGTCCCCTACAATTACAGGTTCGAGTCCGATAGTCAGGGGTTCGGTTCCCCAGGTTTGAGTCCGATAATCAGGGGTTTATGTCCCCAACAATTTTGAAAAAGAAAGTTGGTTGAGAAAGAACAAAGAAAGTCAAGGATTTGAAACTTTTAGATAAACTTGTCAAATGTCTGGAAATGTGGTTCCCAAGCTGAGAACAATAAAAGACTCGCCGATGACTTGAACACCTTCGACTGCAGATTTGAAAAGGACATTTTCACACCCCACATCCAAACAGCCGCACCACCGACCACATCACACCTTTGACTTCTGCGATGACCATCCACGAACAGGATGTGAGACGTATCTTCAAACAACAAAAGATCAACAATGTGGCAGGCCTATACCTTTTTTCTCCATCTTAGCTCAAGGTCTGCATGGACCAGCTCGCTCCAGGTTTCACACAAATCTTCAATTGATCTCTGGAACTTTACAAGGTACCATCCTGTTTCAAATGCTCCACCATCATCCCAGTCCCCAACAAACCTGCAATCTCGTGTCTGCATGACTACAGGCCTCTCACCCTGACATCTGTGGTCATGAAGTCCTTTGAACGCCTCGTGCTGGACCACCTCAAGAGCGTCACAGGTCCCCTGCTGGACCCCCTGCAATTTGCCTGCCGAGCAAACAGGTCTGCGGACGATGCAGTCAATATGAGACTGCACTTCATCCTAGAACACCTGGATGGCGCGGGGACCTACCCCAGAATCAACACCACATCCCCAAACTCCTCTCCTCCAAGTTTCTCCACCTCAGCGTCTCACCTGCCATCTGCCAGGGGATTTACAGCTTCCTGACGGGCAGGACACAGCAGGTGAGGCTGGGGGTCACCACGTCATCTACACGCACCACCATTAGAGAGGCGCACCAAGGTTGTGTCCTCTCTCTGCTGCTCTTCTCTTTCTACACGAACGACTGCACTTCAACGCACCCGGCTGTCAAACTCCTGAAGTTTGGAGACGACACCACACTCATCGGCCTCATCAAAGACGGTGACGAGTCTGCGTATCTACAGGAAGTGGAGCGGCTGGAGCTTTGCTGTGGCACACTCAACCTGGAGCTGAACACGCTCAAGACTGTAGAGATGATCGTGGACTTCTGGAGGCATCCTTCGCCACAGCTGCCCTTCACGCTGTTCAATTGCCCTGTGTCAACAGTCGAGACCTTCAAGTTCCTGGGAATTACAGTTTCTCAGGACCGGAAGTGGGAAATCAACATCAACTCCATCCTCAAAAAGGCCAAGCAGAGGATATACTTTCTGCGGCTTCTGAGGAAGCACGGCCTGCCACAGGAGCTGTTGAGGGAGTTCTACACTGCAGTCATCGAATCAGTCCTGCATTCTTCCATCACATTCTGATTTGGTGCTGCTACAAAATAGGACAAACTCTGACTGCAACAGACAATCAAAACTGCTGAAAAGATTTCCGGTACCGCTCTACCCACCCTTGAGGACTTGCACGCTTCAAGAACTCAGACAAGAGCGTGCAAAATTCTCTTGGACCCTCCACATCCTGGTCACCACCTCTTCCAACGCCTGCCCTCAGGTAGGCCATTAACTTCTTAAACAGTTAACTTACAACCCCATTGCAACATGATGCCAATTTTTTCTTGAGTTTGTTGTCACATCTCTGTTGGGCCAATTATACATTACTCGTGCACTCACTGTAGTAGTCTCGGCACGCTGCAATATTCGCACTACTAGTCACTTTAAACTAGTCGCACATTTCTTGACGTCTCGGCAACCTTTGCACAATGGTCATTGCACCGGACTATTGTTCTATTAGTCATTTCAAACTGCTCTAATTGCTGGAGGACTCGGCATCTTTTTGCATCATTGTCAAAAAATTGTACCGGCATTACCACATTACTGGTAGCCTTTTATTGCTCAGTGACTGTGTTTTGTATGTCTTTATGTCTCAAAAGTACTCTCTGTCAATTGACTGTCTGTTGTCGTACTACAGGGGTTCCAACTACCGGAGACTTATTCCTTGTTTTTTGACATACGTGGCAAATAAAGATGATTCTGATTCGGATTCCGTAACAGGGGTATTGTGATCACGGCCAAGGATACACGAGGGAACAGTCATACGAGAGGAAGAGATAGGAGAGGTGTTGGTTTGGCTCACCACGGCGGTCTTGGGTCGTGCTGAGCCCGGTATTTTGGTTTTATAGAGCAGGTGGTGATGAAATGACCTGGCTGTCCACAATAAATACATAAACATTGCTTGAAACGGCGCTGACGTTCCTGAGGGTCTAGTTTGGTCTTGCAGAGTTGTATTTGTTCCTCTAATGCAGTAGGGGATGGTGCGGAAGCAGCCGGGAGTTCAGGATACGGCTGAATCGCGAGCGGCTCCGTGCCCGCCAAGAGAGCTAACACTCTTTCTCTTGCTCTTTCCCGTAGGCGATTGCCCAGTCTAATTGACAGCAAAATTAATTCTTCAAGTGATGTGGGCTCGTCCCTGGCTTTTGACAGTCCCTTAATAAAAATACCTCTTCACGCAGTATCATCCCACCCGCACTCACCTGCTCGACTTCTAAATTCAATGGAATATGAAGCCACGGAACTAAAGCCCTGAGTAAGAGCAAGGACGAGTGGCTTCCCTGCCCTTGACAGGGTGGTCGAATACTTTTTTAAGTTCAGCCGAAAAGGAGTCAAAAGAAGCAAGTACCGGGGAGGAATCATGCCAGAGCTCGTCGCCCCTTTCCAGCTCTTCCGCATAGGAGGTTGGTAATGACTGCTACTTTGGATTTATTGGAAGGATAAGTCAACGGTTGTAGACGAAAAACAGGGGCGCAATTTAAAAGAAATCAGCCGTAAGGAGTCGAAAGAAGCAAGTACTGGGGAGGAATTATGCCAGAGAGTGGTCGCCCATTTCGCAGCTCTTCCGCATAGGAGGTTGGCAATCAATGCTACTTTGGATTTATCTAAAGGATAAGTCAACGGTTGTAGATCAAAAACAAGGGCGCAATTTAAAAGAAATTGGCCACATGAACCTAGGTCCTCCGAGTAGGGTTCGGGAGGAGGGACTTGAGGCTCTTTGATTGGGAAGAGGGGTTGGTCGGAGTCTGTGGGCTCGGAAGGAATACGCACAGGAGGGCTGTCGGAGTGCATCTGGGAGGATATGAGAGATACTTGCTGGAAGAGGGTGTTTAAGGAGTTCATAATTCCATGGAAAGCTTCATCTTGTCTGTCAATGTGGGAGCCTTGGGGGGCGAGCGCTTTCCCCAATGCCTCCATGGTTGCTGGGTCCATGTTGGCCAGAGTATTCTGTCACGACTGGACCCAAAAACAGGCGGAGGTGGAGAAGGTTGATGAGAATGGTTTATTAAGTAGTTGCTCAGCAGGTATGATATCCGAGGGTGGTCCGTTGGAACAGGGAAGTTGTAGGAAGCGGAGGCGTGGGCAGGTGGAATAGCTTGGCGGCTTGGCTGGAGCGGACAGCGAGGCAGGAGACACGGAAGGAGCACTGGAGACGGTGAAGAACACAATGGGGTATGATTGCGGGAAGTCGAGTAATTTACACGAGAGTTGGCGTGTGTACCACAGATGAACGTCAATACTCTGGCGCTGATTTCCTGTATCTGGCAGGCTTAAATCAGAATCAGAATCAGAATCAGAATCATCTTTATTTGCCAAGTATGTCCAAAACACACAAGGAATTTGTCTCCGGTAGTTGGAGCCGCTCTAGTACAACAAACAGTCAATTTACAGAACACTTTGGGGACATAAAGACATTGACAAAAAACAATTGTGCAAAAAGATGCAGAGTCCTCTAGCACTTAGAGCAGTTCGAACGACTAATATTGCAATAGTCCGGTGCAATGACCATTGTGCAAAGGGCGCTGAGACTTCAAGGAGTGTATGCGGTTTAAAGTGACGAGTAGTGCGATCATCTGGGACAATGTCGGTTGTGCAAATGTTACAGATACTCCTCAATCAGTGTGCAAATGGAGCAGATGCTACTCTGGCATGAGTGGCCAGTATATGCAAATAGTGCAGCATGGCGAGACAACTACAGTGAGTGCACAAGTAATAAATAATTGGCCCCACAGAAATGTGACAACGAACTCAAGTCAAAAAATTGCCAGCTTGTTGTAATGGAATTATAGGTTAGGTGTTTAAGAAGTTGATCGCAAGAGGGAAGAAGCTGTTGGAATGTCTACTAGTTCTAGTTTGCGTTGATCGGTAGCGCCTACCTGAGGGAAGGAGCTGGAAGAGCTGGTGACCGGGGTGCAGACGGTCCGAGAGGATTTTGCACGCCCTTGTCTTAGTTCTGGCAGCGTGCAAGTCCTCAATGGTGGGTAGGGGGGTACCGACAATCCTTTCAGCAGTTTTGATTGTCCGTTGCAGTCGGAGTTTGTCCTTTTTTGTAGCAGCACCAAACCAGACTGTGATGGAAGAACACAGGACCGATTCGATGACCGCTGTGTAGAACTGTCTCAGCAGCTCCTGTGGCAGGCTGTGCTTTCTCAGAAGCCGCAGGAAGTACATCCTCTGCTGGGCCTTTTTGAGGACGGAGTTGATGTTGTTCGCCCACTTCAGGTCCTGAGAGATTGTAATTCCCAGGAACTTGAAGGTCTCGACGGTTGACACAAGGCAGCTGGACAACGTGAGGGGCAGCTGTGGCGAAGGATGCCTCCTGAAGTCCACGATCATCTCTACCGTCTTGAGCGTGTTCAGCTCCAGGTTGTGTTGCCCGCACCACAGCTCCAGCCGCTCCGCTTCCTGTCGATATGCAGACTCGTCACCGTCCTTGATGAGGCCGATGACAGTGGTGTCATCTGCAAACTTCAGGAGCTTGACAGTCGGGTTCGCTGAGGTGCAGTCGTTCGTGTAGAGAGAGAAGAGCAGCGGAGAGAGGACACAACCTTGGGGCGCCCCAGTGCTGATGCTGCGTGTGGATGAGGTGGCCTCCCCCAGCCTGACCTGCTGTGTCCTGCCAGGCAGTGATGAGTGCTGATTGGGCACAGGTGCACAGGCAGTGATGAGTGCTGATTGGGAACAGGTGCACAGGCGAGTGGGTGCTGATTGCTGGAGAGAGAGAGAGAGAAGGGGGGGGGGGCACAACCTGCCACCCAAGTTCCAAAAGAGGAACTGCAGGGGACAGACCATGACAAATAGTTACTTTTGAATCATCAATATCTCTCACCAAGTACGAATTAGTGGCTGGTGATTCGAACAAAGAGAAGTCCAGTTGACTGCTTAACGGAGACCGCTCTTTACGTATTTCAACAAATAGAAGAAAGCGATTGTTTGTTACACTATACACAGTGACGGTGCAGTACCATAAAAGTGCAAAGAAATGCACGATTTCACTGTCGCCACACTATTCTTGTTATTTTGCTTAGTAAAAAGTGTATTTGATTCGGTTTTACTGGCGTGTTAAACGCGCAATGCATTCTTATTTATACCGAAGTGCGCAGTCATACATCTGTCATGGAGGTAAGGACTGACTCACTGAAGGACTTACAATAGCTTAATTAATATTTACAATGAAAAGCGAGAACTTTCAACTTCGTCTAGAGTCCGGACTGTGAGCTGGTTTAACGCGCTGCACGTTACGTAGCAAGTGCTTCTCCACCACCAAACCCTAACACCCGTGCCCCCACCCCCCATCAATCGCCCACAGCTTTACTAGTTAAAGAGCTGGTTAAACTTGTCACTGGGAGCGAAAAGGTTTTCTCATTCTTCGCATCAAAATTACTGTGGTGGGAGCAATGGTGTGTGTGTGTGTGTGTGTGTGCGTGTGTGCGTGTTTTTGTGTGTGTGTCACAGTTTGTGTGTGTTTCACATTTACGTACACGCATGCACACACAAACGCACGCACACACACACACACACAGTTGCCTTCATGGACAATCGGTATCCATCGGCATCCATCTATCTATCTATCAGTTAAGAGTCTTAGAGAAGTCTACTGAGAATGGTGTGCTTATTTACGTTTAGATACTGTACTGTGTGTATCAAGTCTGCACTAAGTTGCTCATTTAATGTGGCTTCAACTAAACTAATATTTAAGTTATTGGTTCATGTTGATGACATCATTCTGTAACTTGTGTGGTCTATATTACCATGTAATGAGTACGTTTTTTTTGTACTGTTGATAAGTGATATTCCTGCCACTTGGCAGCTGCTGACACTCACTAAAAGGTTACTTTTTTCTATCTTTGTTACTTTTTAAATCAAGTAATCAGTAAAGTAACTAAGTTATTTTTAAGCTGAAATAATCAGTAAAGTAAGTTAGTTTTTCAAGGTAACTGTGGCAACACTCTTAGCGAGCAAGGCTATTTTGGCTACTTCGTGCCGCACACGACCACAGCTGTATAACACTAAAGCTATTGGTTCGAAGTTATATTTTTGGGCAATGCAGTCAATTAAAAATAAAACTACAGTATTTTCACAACCATAAGGCGCACCGTATTAAAATGTGCAGTCTCAGTTACGGGGTCTATTTCTGTATTTAACACATACATAAGGCACACTGTATTATTGGGCGCAGGCATGGTAAAACATACACTAGCTTAAAACATCCTTGCGCGCTAAAACAATGTTTTTAAAAAGGCTGTACAACCGAGTTCGGTTGTACTTTATTGAAGTATTTAACAATGTACTCACGTGATTTTTTTTTTATCAATCGTCATCCACAAATCCATCAAAGTCCTCATCTTCGGCTCCTCAGAAATGATGCCGGCTTTTACGAAAGCTCGAACAACAGTGCAAGCGGACACGTTAACCCAAGCATCCACAATCCATTCACAAATTGTGGCGTAACTTGCCCCGCGCTGCCTCCTAGTCTTAGTAAAGCTGTGTTCGCCATCTGTCATCCACCGCTCCCACGCCGCTCGCAACTTCACTTTGAATGCCCTGTTTACACCAATGTCCAGCGGTTCGTCAAGCCTCCCGGAATGATGGCAAGCTCCAAGTTATTGCAGTCAGTCGAATGGTGACTGTAGAGACGCTTCTCCCGACTGTTCTTTGCTCTTTAATCCATTGCTTGAGTTGGTCTTCCAACTTGGGCCACCTCGCCTTGTTTCCGCAGAAACTCAGCTTCGTCTTCTTGACTTGGTGAAGCTTGTTTTCCTGCTTCCTCCACTTGCGAACCATGGGTTCGTTGATCTTGAATTCTCTCGCGGCTGCTCGATTCCCATGTTCCTCCGCATAACTAATAGCTTGCAGTTTAAACTGTGCTTCGTAAGTGTGTCTCTTCATAGGTGCCATTTTCCGGGGTCCTTAGCCAAACCGATGTTGTTTTGCACAATGCACATACAGGCGCTATATACCTACTGGGGGCGTACCTCTAGTGTCCTCCTTCATGCGCACCCTTCCCCCTTTTATGTCCGCATGCTGTCCTCAGTTACATCCACCTTCCTCTATATAAGCAGCGTGTCAGCAGGAAATGCTCCCAGTCCGTCAAGTGGAGCGTTCATTGAAGTCACACGACAACATTTACAGAGTTTGAAACTTGGTCCACACATAAGTCACGCCGCATTATAAGACGCCCCGTCCATTTTGGAGAAAATTTAAGACTTTTAAGTGCGCCTTATGGTCGTAAAAATACGGTATATTGTTAGAGGTAAGGGCGGCACGGTGGCCGGCTGGTTAGAGGGTCTGCCTCACAGTTCTGAGGACCGGGGTTCAATCCCTGGCCCCGTCTGTGTGGAGTTTGCATGTTCTCCTCGTGCCTGCGTGGGTTTTCTCTGGGCACTCCGGTTTCCTCCCACATCCCAAAAACATGCATGGTAGGTTAATTGACAACTCTAAATTGCCAGTAGGTGTGACTGTGAGTGCGAATGGTTGTTTGTCTGTATGTGCCCTGCGATTGGCTGGCAACCAGTTCAGGGTGTATCCCGCCTCCTGCCCGAAGGTAGGCTCCAGCACGCCTGGGACCCTAGTGAGGAGAAGCGGCTCAGAAAATGGATGGATGGATTGATGTTAGAGGTAAAAAAAGAGAAACAAAGAAAAGTAAAAGTAGGTGAACCGACAAGCAGAATTAAAGTCACTTTGCTCCTGTGTTCATCAAGTTCCTCAAGGAGTCTGAGTTGATGCCTTGAATACTCGGCCCAATGTGTATCCTAGTTTTTTTTCTTTCTCTATCAGATTCTGTTTAGCCTTTCTGGTCTCTTCACTCTGCGTGTGTTTCCTTGTATTAGAAGACCCAGTTGTTGGCAAGGGATTGCCGCCGAAAGCCTCCGTGTCTGCCACTGCTCCCAGAACTTCCTTCTGGCATCAATGCGCCTCCACACGAAAATGACTGACACACTCCCAGGCCACGCCTCTAATTGGACAATTCTCTCAGTCACTGAGACTTTCTAAATTAATAATGAAAATTAAATTAGAGGCATTATATGAGGCCGGAAAGGGATGAGTTTTCAAAAGATCATTTAAAAAATATTTTACTGTTTGGACATGCAGAGAGTTTTAACATACAGTAGGATATATAACAAGAACTGTTTTTTCCCCCGTAACTGCTTACTTTACCTGTAACTGCTGAATACTTAGATAGGGTGGCAGTACTGTTCCAATGAAATGTACTTGTGTAGCTGATGTATATCTCTCAGACACACACACACACACCTACACACGCACACACACACACACACACACACACACACACATACACAAACCCTTAAACATACCATTCACAATGCCTCTGTAGCCCACTCTGCTCTCAACACAGCTCTCCAGGAGCAGCATATCAAATGAATCAGGAAACTGTGTAGGTGGACTCAATATTGAAGTCAGCCAGTAGGTGTAAGGATAGGTGTGTGTGTGTAGGTGTGTGTAGTTGTGCCTTCATACAAACTGAACGTGCGTTTGCTTCATTTGCACCAGTTTGATATGCTCCTCCCATGTCGGTCCTCTTCAGCAGGTCGTCGACGCACTCGTGTCGTGTGAGCAGCTACGGCCAAGCGCAACAAGTCACCCCAGCTGGCTCTTTGATTTGTTTTATTTATTTCCCATTTCTCCACATTTCAGCCCCATCCACCTGAACTTCACGGCCCGTGAAGGCCGTTGTGAGCAGCCACAGCGGCCCGCGTCTTATTGTTGGCCCACTAATAGGGAACGTGACCTGAAAGGGTACGTCGGTGAAAAATAAAAGAAAGCGATATTTTGAAATTATGCTCGTTATCCGCTCCCTTTCATGTGAATTGAACCTTCCGTAAAGCTTGGGGCGGCCAAGTGTTCATAGCGATTTCACGTCCTCCGATGTCTTACTACATGGTCTAAAGACTCGCCCTATGCTCATGTGACATGCGAGCGAGCGCAGCAGATAAAGGTGTACGTGCGCTTTAAAAACATCTACCATACGGTTTGTAGTTATCTTATATATCCCTCTCACAGCTACTGAGGGGTAGTTCACTTGAATTTTTCCTGCGGGGGGCTCGGTGGACAGAATCACAGTCTTTCAAATGCGGGGAGCCGAGCAGCCACAAGCCTCATAATCGAAAGAGAAGTTTTCAGGCTGGGGGAGTCTGTGTATGCCTGGGCAGCCCACAGTGGCTAGCCAATGAAGCATATAACCGCGAGGAACGTTTGAAGTGTAGTGCAGCTAGCGGGGTAGCAAGCTGGCTAGCTGCCTTCTTAATCAAAGCACAGGCAAGTGATCCACCACGCTGTCACAGTTTGGTTATGTGGGCTGGCTGTCGGTGTCTAAGTACAGTGGCGTGGTCCATGGCAAACCCAGTCGAACCAGACCTTTCACATCCACATAAACTCAAGCATTGTACTTCAGTTCAGTTTTGACAAAGGGTGAGTACTGTATGTCATTCGATCAATGATGTCATCGATCGGCTCCGCAAAAGACATTTACTCCGCGTCGCCGCATGCACAGTATTTTTGAATCCAAAAGCTAGTTTATTTTTAGCCTTGTCACGTGTCTTTTGATGTAGTATTGGAAATATCTGACGGCCAATAAACTTATTTAAAAAACAAAACAAAAATAAACATGTCGGCAGTGTGGAACAGACAACACGTAATGCCCGTATCAAACTACAAATTGCTGTTTCACGATTGCACTGTCAGACTACTGCAATAGTTTTTTACGATCATTGGGCTTTATCTTGTCAACTCAAATGCGACCGGATACACTCGTTACCGTGGCGATGACAACAAGAGTGGAGTGCTCCGACTGTATTATAAAAACAAAATGGGGGGAACACGTGTGTTGGTGGTCACCGGTGCTCAGGACAGGAGAGGACGTTCGTTTAAGGCTTGCTTGAGGTATGTTCCCGTACTTTTAACACGATACGGCTCGAGAACTGGCAATAAAACGTTATGTAGCCTAGCAAGCTACTGCTAGCACTGAGCGTTGTACGTAAACATGCCGCCGTTCTGTCAAATCATGCTCTAAAGTTTCAGTGTGGGTGAAGTAATTTACTGAAAAATAAAGTAATTTAATTACAGTAAGTTAGCACCCATTATTTCTGTCATGTTGTAATGTTGGTTTGACCTAACTGATTAAAATACACGATCTGACTAGAGCAGTGATTTCCAACCTTTATGGAGCCAAGGCACATATTTTATAATTGAAAAATCTAACGGCACACAAACAAACAAAAATGTCACAAAAAGTGGATACATTAATTTATGTATTTACTTCCTGCCATCTAATAGAAGACCAATCATTTGTCTGTCACTATGCCTCACTGGCATAAATAGAGGAACAAAGATATACATTATTGGCAGAAATAGAGGAACAAATATATACATTATTTATTGTGAATATATTTTTTTGAGCAATTAAGTACACAAGTATATACAGTAAATGAACAGGTCATTTAAATAGATATTCCTCCATCTTGCATCAGATTGAATTTGGCCTGCCGAGTCAACTACTCAAGTGCTGTCAACATGATGCCGTAAACATGCACCGCCATCTTGGCTACCATGACTTCGCCTCAATAGTAAACAAGGGAAAAAAATGAGGGACAAAAAAGTTTTTGACAGACCGAACGGGACAGATGCAGACCGAAACAGTCAAAACGAATCGTTCTGATGGTTTCGACATAAAGTACGTTTTCGTGATGATTGGTCGTAGGTTTCTAACCTTAAACAATGTTAAGCTTTATATATAGCACCTATGGAGAGGGAAACAACGTCCATGTTAAAAAAATACTGGGTCGATTGAAGCTGCCATGAGTAGCGATATCGATGTAAATTTGGGTGATGATTGGTGCCAGTTTTGGGACATTAAGCGACGTAGCGTCCACAGCCCCCTTTAAATCCCCATGACTTCCTGAGCGATGTGCACTTTTTCTCTTTCTGCCATGCGCTGGTTGTTCCTGCGGACCCAAGGTTGTTTTATTGTTGTTCTTATAGTGAGCACTTTGATTAGACTAATGCCGTTAAAAGCATTCTAAATTAATGATAATAATTACTAATATTATTACTGTTATGACAATGGACCTATGCAGTTTAAAGAAACAAAATATGACCAATCACATGCAGTAAACCACACCTAGGCAGGATTTCTGCCTAGGTGTGGTTTCGAAACACAAGATTTCGAAACACTGTTACACACACACATTTCCACTTTAAGAGTCGGGATTCACACTGCCAATTCTACGACATTTGTCCTAGGAGTGGTATCTATAACGCCAATTCCGATGAAGTTGGGCCGTTGTGTTAAACATAAATAAAAACAGAATAGAATGATTTTCAAATCACGTTCATCCTATATTAAATTGAAAACACTACAAAGACAAGATATTTAAAGTTCAAACTGATAAACTTTATGGTTTTTAGCAAATACTCATTAACTTAGAATTTTATCAAGGCCGAAAACCAACATTGAACGCCCGTGACCTTCGATCCCTCAGGCGGCACTGCATCAAAAACCAACATCAATGTGTAAAGGATATCACCACATGGGCTCAAGAACACTTCAGAAAACCAATGTCAGTAAATACAGTTCGGCGCTACATCCGTAAGTGCAACTTAAAACTCTACTATGCAAAGCAAAAGCCATTCATCAACAACACCCAGAAACGCCGCTGGCTTCTCTGGGCCCAAGCTCATCTAAGATGGACCGATGCAAAGTGGAAAAGTGTTCTGTGGTCCGACGAAATTTTTTGGGGAAATTGTGGATGTCGTGTCCTCCGGACCAAAGAGGAAAATAACCATCCGGACTGTTATGGACGCAAAGTTCAAAAGCCAGCATCTGTGATGGTTTGGGGCTGTGTTAGTGCCAATGGCATGGGTAACTTACACATCTGTGAAGGCACCATTAATGCTGAAAGGTACATACAGGTTTTGGAGAAACATATGTTTCCATCCAAGCAATTTCTTTTTCATGGACACCCCTGCTTATTTCGGCAAGACAATGCCAAACCACATTCTGCACGTGTTACAACAGTGTGGCTTCGTAGTAAAAGAGTGCGGTTACTAGACTGGCCTGTCTGCAGTCCAGACCTGTCTGCCACTGAAAATGTGTGGCGCATTATGAAGCGTAAAATATGACAACGGAGACCACGGACTGTTGAACAGCTGAAGCTGTACATCAAGCAAGAATGGGAAATAATTCCACCTACAAAGCTTCAACAATTAGCGCCCTCAGTTCCCAAACATTTATTGAATGTTGTTAAAAGAAAAGGTGATGTAACACAGTGGTTAACATGACCCTGTCCCATCTTTTTTGGAATGTGTTGCAGCCATAAAATTCCAAGTTAAGGATTGTTTGCTAAAAACAATAAAGTTTATCAGTTTGAACATTAAATATTTTGTCTTTGTATTCACTTGTTCAACCATATTCTGTTTTGGCGGCACGGTGAGCGACTGGTTAGAGCGTCAGCCTCACAGTTCTGAGGACGCGGGTTCAATCCCCGGCCCCGCCTGTGTGGAGTTTGCATGTTTTCCCCGTGCCTGCGTGGGTTTTCTCCGGGAAATCCGGTTTCCTCCCACATCCCCCAAAATAAAACATGCATTAATTGGAGACTCTAAATTGCCCATAGGTGTGACTGTGAGTGTGAATGGTTGTTTGTTTGTATGTGCCCTGCGATTGGCCGGCAACCAGTTCAGGGTGTACCCCGCTTCCTGCCCGATGATAGCTGGGATAGGCTCCAGCATGCACGCGACCCTAGTGAGGAGAAGCGGCTCAGAAAATGGATGGCTGGAAGGATGTATTCTGTTTTTATTTATGTTTAACACAAAGTCCCAACTTCATTGAAATTGGGGTTGTTCTGCTCTCAATAATACATGAGTTGGACTCAACACCACTTAATTTCATTGGGTCCTCTTGGAGATATATACACAGTCCCTTGATGATTGACTCTCTTACCCCACTGT
This sequence comes from Phycodurus eques, assembly GCF_024500275.1. Classification (NCBI taxonomy): domain Eukaryota; kingdom Metazoa; phylum Chordata; class Actinopteri; order Syngnathiformes; family Syngnathidae; genus Phycodurus; species Phycodurus eques. The sequence continues at coordinate 38,127,730 of NC_084526.1, forward strand.
CCTCACTCTGGAAAGAGACAGTTGCCTTATTAACTGGTTTAGGACTTTGACTTGGGAGTGATTTACCATCGTGTTGTAAAACGTATGAGGTTTTAGAATTGGAAGTTGGATGCTGTTACATAATAAATACTGCACTTTAAACCCCACCCCAGAGATTGATAAAGGCAATCAACCAATATTTCCCTTCTCAATCTCTTCCAGGATGGTCTTAAGTTTGGTTCCAATAAGTCCTCTTCATTTCTCAAACACCTTGAATAGATGGCCTGTGTGGCTATAAAACTGGGATAGGAATCTGGACTGAAGCATCATGGTGGTGATTCTCCTTTACTCGGCATGAATCTGAAAGCACACAGATAGAGCAAGAGAATTTATACACTGCGCATATCCCAATGCAAACTCAGCATTGACTAAAATGAAACAAAAATATATTGGATAGCACAACTCAAATACAGGACAACACAAAACCGAACTCAGCCTACCCAGCACAAAGCATTTTCTAGGCCAGACCCACTTCTATAAAAATGTCTTCAACCACTCAGCAGTCATGTCCCAATTAGAGGCTGGATTTCACTGGGGATATGATAACAGTTAGGCTCAGTGGACATTGTTACCACACATTTCACTGGGGAACAGAACAGTAGCAGCCTAGCCAATGTGGCACCCTATGCGAAATTTAATATGGCACCCCTTTCCATCAATGATTTACATTCGCTTACAAATAATTTAATAGCAATAGTTTTTAATTTTTCCGGGACGAGTCGTCCCGCCCCACGACCGGCCGCGTGGCACACGCAAAACGCCGCCGACCTTCCCCTCGGCGTCCGAGAAACATGGGTACTCTGCGATCAATATAAATCAGGGATCGATCAATATAAATCAATCTATAAGATATAATGTATATATATATATATATACATGAGAGGCACGACGGAAGGCAAGTCAAATCTTGTCGGTATCAATCAGTGGAAATAAGAGCTAATCTTTATAAATAAGATGGCTGGCAAGTATTGTAAGAAATGACAACTTACAGTTTTATATAAATTTATATGAATAAAAAAATAGATGAGAAATATAGAAAAATGGATGGATGGATATATATTGGTTTTTAGAGAAGACACAAAATTAGTAAAACACCCCAACTTTTATTTGAGTGAAAATAGCAAAACACAGCAAACAATTTTTTTTTATTGAAAGAGCAAAAAACACACGCAATTGTCATCATTGTCGTCGTTAAAATGACTTCCAACGATTAAGAGACGGCATCGTTTTCAAAATATAGGAGAAATATATTGATTTAGAAGGCTTTTTTAATATAGAAGAGAAATAAATGTATTTATAGTGAAGAGGAGGAAGAGATAACGAGATAAAAGTAATAAAAGACTACAACAACACGCAATTGTCATTTTTAAATGACTCCTACAAGAGGGCATCTTTTTCCTTGGCCTGTTGCTCCGCCAACCATAGCTCCTTGGGCTTGCCCTCGTAGAGGGTACAAAATGTCAGTCTTTGCCTGCCGGCTGTTATGTAGTTGCTATGATCGTACGCAGTGTGGAGCTGAAGATCGCACTTTTGGCACAACGACAGCTTACGGCGGGCGGAGGCCGCCGACTTCGCCGACTCCTCTTTGCTGAGCAACCGCCACTTGGTCGTGTTGGGGATGAGGGCTTCGCCGCTGGACTCCTGCCGCTCCTGGAGACACTCTTTGGTGCTTTTGCCGTCGCGGTGTTCGGCAGCGCAGTAAAACTCCCCCCATGAAGAAGGCGTGCTCCGAGGCAAGAGTTCTGGGACGGCCGCACTGCTTGCAGGGCTCGCCCGGTTCTCCGCCGGCCCGCGGGTAGCCCGCCTGTGCCGACAGCAGCTCCCGGTCCCGTTCGGCCTACCTCTTCCTCCTCCAGACACACCTGGTGAGGCTGCAAGTGGAGACAGAAAAAACAATTGACATCAATAAATCAAATTGACATAAACAACCCCTCCTAGATGCTACCGAGTGTTCTGGACCTTTCCTTCTTTCACCTTTCTCTTGGAGGCTGCACTTGAAGAGGAGGAAGTGGAGGCTGCACTTGAAGAAGAGGCTGTAGATAGAAAAGAAGGTAGGACTGTTAATGTGCTGCTTGTATTTAGGGAGTTTGTGGTTGAGTTGAGCTTTGAAGTCCCCAAGAATAATGAGGGTTGAATCTGGGTGCTTTTTTTCCAAGTTCGTTTACTTGTTTCTGAGCGATTGACATCCAATTAGGCTGCATGGGGGGAGCCAACGTTTGTGCTCAAGGGCTACATTCATTTTTTAAAATGGACAAATGGGCCAGGACATTTGTAGATTAAGTCAAAAGAAAAAGTTATCCATCCATCCATTTTCTGAGCTGCTTCTCCTCACTAGGGTCGCAGGCGTGCTGGAGCCTATCCCAGCTGTCATCGGGCAGGAGGCGGGGTACACCCTGAACTGGTTGCCAGCCAATCGCAGGGCACATAGGAACAAACAACCATTCGCACTCATAGTCATGCCTACGGGCAATTTAGAGTCTCCAATTCATGCTTGTTTTTGGGATGTGGGAGGAAACCTGAGTGCCCGGAGAAAACCCACGCAGGCACGGGGAGAACATGCAAACTCCACACAGGCGGGGCCGGGGATTGAACCCGGGTCCTCAGAACTGTGAGGCTGACGCTCTAACCAGTCGTCCACCGTGCCGCCAAGAAAAGGTTAGTGTATCAAAAAATTATTTATGCTAATAATACAAAAATATGTTTTATTTTATTTACAAGAAATATGTTAAACAGTTATTCAATTAGATAAATGAATAACACTAATATAAATGACCACTTTTAAACCAATAAAATTGTTAATTCCCATTTTAAATATTTCAAATTATTTCACTGATAATTATTTCACTGATAATGGTGATTTTTTTAAAATTTCAAATGTATCCGTAAAAATATATTTGTCATGTTGATTTATTTCACTGACATTAAATCAGTTATCACTGTTTTTTAGATCAATAAAAAATGTAGAATGTTTTATTTTACAAATTAAATAATTTATTCATTTTAAAATGTAATTATTTAGAATTAAGCTAAATTAACTTAAATAACCAATTATTTATTAAAATCAACAACATTGTTAAATGTATATGTATTTAAGTGTATTAATATTCAATTATTCAACCAATTACAAGAGAAATTATTACAAAATGGATATAATGAAAAAATACTTTTCATCCCATTTTTAGGTGAATTGGCTTAATTAATGCAAAATAATATTTGTGACTCTAATAAATGTTCATCGGGTCAGATTAAACGACGTTGGGGGCCCCCTGAACTAGAAGACTAGTCCCAGTCTGAGCCGCAGCATGTTTATCGTGATTTAATAAAACAGAGAATGTTTAGATAAATGATTTCTACATCAATCACTTGCAATCTTGTGGAACTATTTTTCTTTCTCCAGTGCAGTTTTTGGGCGTTTATCTCCGACAGTGACTTTTCACGAAATTTGCACCGAGGTCAGGGCGAATCCGCCGTGAGCTAGTGTATTTATAGACCAGGCTCGGGGTTGACTGCGATCCTTGGGGGCTACCATTCCTGCATGCACCATGTTGGTGACCTCTGTTTAAGGATAAGGAAACAGCACCAACATAATTTCTCCGTTGTACCCATTGTGCAATATGTAGATTATGTAGATAAACTAATTCTAGTAATTTTAGTAACATTACATTTTTTATGTTCATTAGGGGCTGATTAAAACTCATAAAATTATTTGGGAAATGGCTGACTTTGTTTTTATTTTTTTCAACCTGGCACTGATTGTGTATTTGTCTTTTTCAGCTTGCTACAAAGAGTGGCTCCAGAAAAAAAAATGGACAAGGCAACGGTGGATGCTCGGGTGATAAAATGTGAACGGTACATCACAGAGAAGATACTGAATATTAACAAAATAAATTAACTTAAAGTCAAAGGCTCTCAACCTCTCAATGACATCTGGGGACATGTAAAACCACTAAGATTGTTTTATTGTTAATCTGTTAACCAACATGACGGTTTTGCTGGTGTCACCAGCTACCAGTGGGGCAACAGCAGCATGCTGGTAGCTGGTGACACCTGCAAAACCAGATCTCAGAATGGCATAGTTGTATGTCAACCAGCATTGAACAACATCCTATGTTGATGGTAAGATAAACATAACAAAATAAAATACAGTTAAATAGAGATTTTCTTGTGAACAATTATTTTTTTTAAATTAATCCTAATCAGGCAAGACATTTATCAATACTCATGACATATCCGGGAACAATTAGCTGGTATTACGGTCTGGTACTTTATTCAACAAGTTGTATGAAATGTATCAAACAATACTAATATATTAACAATAACATTATTGTCAATTGTTATTCAATGTTATTGTTTATTTATGTTATTGTATTAGTTCATGCTGCATGGCATCAGATGCAAGCTCGAGCCAAGCACCTCGCAAGCTGAGGTACGCTCCTCTACAACTCTACAGGGCCTTCCCCTCCGAAGAGAGAACAACGTAGCTCAAAGCCCAAGAATAAGACAGCATCCGTCTGCCTCTGCTCTGGCGAGACTCCCGCCAACAAGAGGACCACTCAGCCCAAGCCCCAGGCCTTCAATCCTAATCCTGATTGCCCATTCTGCAACTATAAGGAGCACTACTGTAACTCATGCACAGACTTCAAGAAACTGTCGACTACAGAGATTAAGAAGTGGATCCAAGAAGGGGACCGATGTTGGAAGTGCGGCAACAGCCACAAAGCTATAGCCTGCACGCTTAAACGCCCATGCAAGACATGCAGAGTGAAACACCTCACAACCTTGCATGACGCCATCCAAGAATCATCCCAGAAAGTGCTGCAGGTCAGTTAGCCAAAGCCTACTGTCTACATTGAGCAGCCCCGAAGCCCTTAGAGAGTTTTACTGAAAGTTGTCAAAGTGCTCCTGCATCATGGAAATCGTATCCTGGAGACATTTGCAGTGCTCGATGATGTTTCTGAGAGAATGATAATCCTTCCACAAGCTGTAGAACGACTACAACGTAGTACCCTGAAACGCTTCACCTGCGCACTGTACAGCAAGAGGTTAAGGAGCTGAAAGGTTCTTCAGTCAGCCTTCATGTATTGCCAATATTCAAGCTAAACAAGAAGTATTGGATTGAACATGACTTCACTGCCGACAGTCTGAGCTTGTCTTAGCACACGTATCCAGCTGCAGCACTTCAAAACCGCTATGAGCATCTCAAAGGTTTTCCTCTACCACAGATCCAGAGAGCCCAACACCTACTCCTCATTGGCTCAGATACAGTATGCCTCAGCTCCTCACACCGACAGACAGTCAGAGCTGGCCGACCTGGCTGTCCAATCGCCATCTGCACAAGCCTAGGCTTCCATGTTAGACACTTAGGCTCAGTTTAAAGAGCACCTCATGTGTGTCATTTACTTTCCTGTTTAGTGACTGAATTTGCTTCCAATTTTGTTTGCCTTATTATAAATAATTTCAGTAGTCATAATAGCTAACTAGGTAGCTTTATGTTTATTATATTATTTGTTCATTTCATATTTATCCATCCATCCATTTTCTGTACCGCTTATCCTCACTAGGGTCGCGGGCATGCTGGAGCCTATCCAAGCTATCTTCAGCCGAGAGGCGGGGTACACCATGAACTGGTCGCCAGCCAATCGCAGGAACAAATTCACTACCGTTGAAGATGGGCAACAGGGCCCGACATACGACAATGAGCAGAGACTGACTGAACTAAAACAGGGAACTAAATAACAGACAGACTGATGAGAGAATGAGACACACCTGGACAAGACATGAGTGGATGGAAAGAGCTGATTGGTTGACTCAAGGGGAGCAGGGCTGACAGGAACAGGTGGAGACACAGACATAACGAGCAAAGAGGAAAACCATGAACAGGAACCCAGAAAAAAAACAAATATTATATTATTTTCGCACTTAAAAGTCTTAAATTTGAACAACATCCTATAATGCGGCGCGCCTTATGTGTGCACCGAGCTCCAAAATCTATAAATGTTGTGTGATGAGCGCTCCGCTTGACTGACTGGGCGCATTTCCTGCCGACACGCTGCTTATACGGAGGAAAAGCGGACGTGGCTGAGGACAGCATGCGGCCGTTAAAGGGGGAAGGGTGCACATGAAGGAGGACGCTGAAGGCACGCCCCCAGTAGGTATATAGCACCGGTATGTGGATTGTGCAAAACAACATTGGTTTGGCAAAGGACCCTCGAAAATGGCACCTACAAAGAGACACGCTTACGAAGCACAGTTTAAACTGCAAGCTATCAGTTACGCGGAGGAACATGGGAATCAAGCATCCATGAGAGAATTCAAGATCAACAAATCCATGGTTCGCAAGTGGAGGAAGCAGGAAAACGAGCTTCGCCAAGTCAAGAAGAAGAAACTGAGTTTCCGCGGAAACAAGGCAAGGTGGCCCAAGTTGGAAGACCAACTCGAGCAATGGATTAATAAGCAAAGAACAGCCGGGAGAAGCATCTCTACAGTCACCATTCGACTGAGCTGTTCATGTCTGCTTTTATGGGTCTCTCTGTTTCCACAGTGTTGGGAGTTTCCGTCTGTTATCTCGAGCGCATAACTTCCAGTCAGGAGGTGCGTGGGTACCTTGCAATACACATTTGCAACCCCTAATAGTACTAAGTATGACGATAGTCACTCAAGCAAGATAAAATATTGTGTATGTGATGTTTAAAGCAGTGACAAAGATAGCAAAGCAAATTTATTTATATAGTGCATTTCACACACAAGGTAACTCAATGTGCTTTACATGATTAAACGCATTTAAAAACAAAGAAAAAAACAGCTTATAAACATTTCAAACAAATAGGAAAAAAATACAATTAAAACAGCGTACAGTGCAAGAAATATAATTTAAAAGTGGAAATGCTCTAAAAAGCATGGGGAAAAGGAAGTGTTTTTAACCTGGACTTAAAAACATGCACATTTGGGGCTGACGTCACTTCTGTTGACTTCTGAATCAGAATCATCTTTGTTTGCCAAGTATGTCCAAAAAAACACACAAGGAATTTGTCTCCAGTAGTTGGAGCCGCTCTAGTACGACAACAGACAGTCATTTGACAGAGAACACTTTTGAGACATAAAGACATTGACAAAAAAAAAAAAACAGTCACTGAGCCATAAAGGGTTGCTAGTTGTCTGGTAATGCCGGTACATTTTTATTTTTTTTGGACAATTGTGCAAAAGATGCCGAGTCCTCCAGCACTTAGAGCAGTTCGAATGACTAATATTGCAATAGTCCGGTGCAATGACCACTGTACAAAGGGCGCTGAGACTTCAAGGAGCGTATGCAGTTGAAAGTGACGAGTAGTGCGATAATCTGGGACAATGTTGATTGTACAAATGTTGCAGATACTCCTCAATCAGTGTGCAAATGGAGCAGATGCTACCCTGGCATGAGTGGCCAGTATTGGTCAACAATGGTGACAAAATAACTCATTTCCTCCAGGTATGACCTGAACCATTTAAGGACTGTTCCATTTAGTCCTACCCACATTTCCAACCTGTTCAGCAGTATATTATGATCTACCGTATCAAAAGCCGCACTGAGGTCCAACAAGACCAGAATTGACACCTTTCCTGAGTTAGTATTCATTCTTATATCATTTTGCACTTTGATAAGAGTATATTCTGTACTGTGATGTGTTCGTAAACCTGATTGGAATTTGTCAAAAAGTCCATTTAAGATCAAGACATTGCTGCGGTGATTAAAATTAACTTTCTCAACAATCTTGGCTATGAAAGGGATATTTGTGATGGGTCTATAGCTTGCTAACATGGAAGTATCCAGCGTTCTATTTCTTAGCAGAGGCTTAATGGCAGCTATTTTAAGAGCTTTAGGGAACTCGCCTGACTGAAGTGAGCAATTGATTATTTGCTGCAAATAAACTAGCACAGACTTCGCAATAGGCTTGAAAAAGTCAGATTGTATTGAGTCAAGTCAGCTCGTTGATGGTTTCAGCTGCTGAACCATTTTCTCTACAGTTTTTGGTCAACTGTATCAAACTGTGACATGGTAATAGAGTTTTTCCTGGATGGCTTCGATGCAATATAATTTTGTCATTTTGCTGATTTGTGCTGTTTAACCTGATGGATTGTATTTTTTCACTCAAATAAGCAAATTCATTGCATTTATCTGCTGTTAGGAGTTCTGGAGCTATCTGATTTGGCAGGTTGTGAGCTTGTCAACCACAGCAAACTGAGTGATAGTATTGTTGAAGTTGAAGTTCTTACTGATGATTTCAGAAAAGTGTTGCTGTCTCGCCCTGACTAACTCTTGGTTAAAATTACAAAACCTTTTTCTGAAGAGGTCATAGTCAATTTGGAGTTTAGTTTTTCTCCACTTACTTTCTGCTTTCCAACACTTTGATTTAGAGGTCTTTATCATCATTGTGCTCCTCCACGGTGTTCTAGGTCGCCTCAAGATTGTCTTAGTTACAATAGGAGCCACAGCATTCATGACCTTTGGGATTTTCCAGGTGAAATTATCCAAAGGTTCGTCAACTGTCGCAGCATTCACAGTTTGTGGCACAGCTATGGTCTCCATAAACTTAGTGGCGGTACTCTCATTTATGTACCTTTTCTTAATAGACATAGAGGTTGTCAGAACTTTTGGGAGAATCTGTAATTCACAGAACAAACAAAAATGGTCAGAAATAGCCATATCCTTAATGTCAACTGATAGAATTTCAACATCCTTAGAGATGACCAGGTCTAAGGTCTGACCTTGAGTGTGGGTTGGACTCTTAAGACTCTTGAGAGAGGTCAAATGTGTCTCGTATAGCAGAGAGTTCTTTAGATTTTTTCCCCATGTTATTGTCAACATGAATGTTAAAGTCTCCCGTTATGACAAAATAGTTGTAGTCAGTACAAATAACTGACAGCAGTTCTGAAAAGGCCTTCATAAATTATTGTATTGTACAACCCCAATTCCAATGAAGTTGGGACGTTGTGTTAAACATAAATAAAAACAGAATACAATGATTTGCAAATCATGTTCAACCTATATTTAATTGAATACACTACAAAGAAAAGATATATAATGTTCAAACTGATAAACTTTATTGTTTTTGGTAAAATAATCATTAACTTAGAATTTTATGGCTGCAACAAGGAGAACATGCAAACCTCCACACAGGCGGGGCCGGAGATTGAACCCTGGACCTCAGAACTGTGAGGCAGACGCTCTAACCAGTCGCCCACCGTGCCGCCGTGGCGCATTATGAACGACAACGGAGACCCCGGACTGTTGAACAGCTGAAGCTGTACATCAAGCAAGAATGGGAAATAATTCCACTGACAAAGCTTCAACAATTAGTGTCCTCAGTTCCCAAACGTTTATTGAATGTTGTTAAAAGAAACGGTGATGTAACACAGTGGTAACATGACTCTGTCCCAGCTTTTTTGGAACGTGTTGCAGCCATAAAATTCAAAGTTAATGATTATTTGCTCAAATATTTGGGGTCTGACTTATTCTGAAAAAGACCCCGCAGATATCAGTCAGATTCGCAGATAAGGTTCTTCATGGTTGGAGGAGGGGCCTTTCGCATCTTAGTGGACGGTGGTTTCAGGCGAGGGGGGAACGGATCTTGGCGTGGTGTGCGTTGGATTCCAATATTGACAATTGTCTTCATCCTGTCTGTCACACCTAGCAGAGAATTTAGGTGAGTAGAGAGTGAGGTTTGCATTGGGCTCTGCCCCAATGGGGCAGGCAGGGGTGTAGGAGATTGAAAGTGCTGGCTCATCTCATTTGTCATTCGCTCCCCCGATTGTTTGGATGACGTTGATGAATCCGTCTGTGCCTCGTGTCGTCTTATCTCCTGTTCCTCTGATTGTTTGGGAACAACTGCATCTTTTTGTCCTTCAGTCGTGTCACCAAGGGCAGTGTTTTCTTTTCGGGCCGCTGAATGACGTACACAGTAAAAGAATGTTGGCAGTCAATAACTTAACCCCTTGTCTATTTAGACAGAAACCGTCTGCCTTGTAAAGATATCTGCACTTCCAAAAAACGCAGAAATTGTCAGTGAAACTCACGGATAGTGCAGTACACACTTCTTTGAGCCACTTATTTAATTGATTGAGCGTAGAGAAACGTTCATCTCCAAATTGTACAAGTGGGAGAGGTCCACTAATAAAAACCTCAGCATCCAAACATTGCAGTTTTGTTAGATCAATGAAATCTCGCTTCAGTACCTCTGATTGCTGCTTGAGAACATCCAGGGTCCCTGTGTATATAATGACATATTTCACAGTTGGGTGCTGATTAGTGAGCTCCAGGATTTATTTTCGAGATATCAGACACCATGTCATTGGTAAAACAATACTATGGTGTTCTTCTCACTGCAAATATGTTTCACATCCTTGATGGCTCCATCACCAACTATCAACGTTTGGGGTGCCATTTCTTTCTTGTATGATTTAGTTTCATACCTTTCAGTCGTGGTGGGGGATGAGCATTCTTGGCCAGGGTCTTGTAAAAGTGGCTCCAATCTATTTGTAAGTCTTATGTCAATGTTTTGCAAGCAGAGCGAGCAAAAAAAAAAAAGCATCTGCACTTCACGAGAGTGAGAGAGAATAATCATAATCATATCTAACAGCCGAAAGGCGAAGCTCTCGATTTACCGGTAGATCTACGTTCCTACCCTCACCTATGGTCACGAGCTGTGGGTCGTGACCGAAAGAACGAGAGCCTGGATACAAGCGGCCGAAATGAGATTCCTCCATAGGGTGTCCGGGCTCTCCCTTAGAGATAGGGTGAGAAGCTCGGTCATCCGGGAGGATCTCAGAGTAGAGCCGTTGCTCCTTCACATCGAGAGGAGCCAGATGAGGTGGCTGGGGCATCTGATTCGGATCCCTCCCGGAAGCCTCCCTGGTGAGGTGTTTCGGGCACGTCCCACCGGGAGGAGACCCCGGGGACGACTCAGGACACGCTGGAGAGACTACATCCTTCGGCTGGCCTGGGAACGCCTCGGGATCCCCCCGGAAGAGATGGATGAAGTGGCTGGGGAAAGGGAAGTCTGGGCGTCCCTGCTAAAGCTACTGCCCCCGCGACCCGACCTCGGATAAGCGGTAGAAGATGGATATCTTACAGTGCATTTCAGTTTCTTGATTTGCATATATTTACAGTCATGCAAAGGGTCCAGAAAACATCCATGTGTTGTTGGTCTAACAGTTGTAAACAAATATGGTGGACGACAACAGAAAACAGAAATATATAGCATGCTGCGCTGTTTAGTATTTTGTAACTTGCTGTCATGCTACTGCGATGTCACACTATTTACAAAGGTTTAGCAGCTATTGGCATCCGGTCTCCACACTCCTTGGTGGATGAGTGGTTTGCGTCTACGCATGCAGATTGAAATCACTTCATGCGTCCCTGCTCATTTTTGTGCGTCTCAGACGCAGGACGCACATCAAACTACATCCCTGCAGTGTATACTAAATATAATTTAGTCAGAAAGCAGCATAACAGCAAATTTTATTAGAACAAAAATAGTTTGTGAAAAATCAAATTGAAATATGTTTTAAATGTATATTATTTTTATTTCTATTGTATGTAAAGTATTTAATGTTGGAAATACAGTTGTAAACACCTATTCCAAATTGTATTCACTACTACATGTGTAAAATGAACCAATAAACATTGACTCGATCATGATTTTAAAAAACATAGACATAAGAGCAATTTAAACTTTATTCACTCACCTCGCTTATGAACTGTATATATTTGAGAATCTTGGGCCAAGTGAGGGAGAATGTACACTCCATGTGTTACACTTGGCTAAAAACACTTGTCAGCTTTTTACTGTAAGATTGCCTCCTAATAATATGGTTTATAGGGGCAGTTTCTGCTGGCCTCTAATGAATGTTTCCATTTTAAACCTGTCATTAGAGCCTGCAGTTACTATCTTGCAAACTATGTGTTTAAGCGTCAGTGTTTCCAACAGGACCACATGACAAGAAGCTTTGCTTGCGCAAAAGAAAGGCAAGGGGGGAAGGGAAATGAAAAGAACAGGAACTCTTCATTCTAATGCCATGCATACAGTTTCGGTGCTACACATTGGTATTCCCACACAGACCTAACAGTCACTATGTGATCCAGATTCATATAACACAAGTGACTTATCATGACATTTTAACATCGAGGTACCAATCTCCTTAACACCAAAAGTAGGCCAAAGTTAGTTAGCAGCAGAAATCGTTTCCTGTATAATACTTTATTATATTTGCGATTCTTCTGCCAGAAGCTAATGTTTGGCTACGTATTGCGCTTGCCACAGATCATAACAGCAAAATGGAGTACTAAATAGGCTTGTCTTGAAGGGACTAAATAATTTTGAGACTGCATGTTCATTGAAAGTGTGGGAATTTACATGTTTTGCTATTTTTACATCTTAATTTAAAAACAAAACATTTTCCGCATACTGCATTTGTTTACAATTGATAGAAAATACAGTGTTAAAATATACCTGATTGATAAGGAAATACATTCAGTTGCATCTCAGTTCAAATGTTCTGCTATGACTGCAAAGTATTTAAATACTACATTTAATTAAATAATATTGTGCTTTTCAAATTACTGGTTGGATCAAGTAATCATTGATTTAGAGTGAAAAACATATTCTCAGAAGCAAGCCATTTTGTTTTTAACTATTAACAGTGTAATGAAATATTTTACCAATTTCTGAAGCACTTAAATGTAACATTTACTGTTGACTGTCAGAAAATGAGATGTCTATAACCAAGCATTGATTCAATTATTAATCATGGCTCAGGAAATTAGGTAATCGGGTTATTCCGTTGGACATGGTTTTTATAATGCATCCAAACAAACATTTTCTCCGGGGAAAGAAATGATTGTTACCAAATGTGATTTGATTAACCAGCAGTGTTGACCATGACCAAGATTTACAAAAGCCTTATGGAAGATAATCATTCATCTTCCGTACCACTTCTCCTCACAAGGGTCGCGGGCGTGCTGGACCCCATCCCAGCTATCTTCGGGCGAGAGGCGGGGTACACTCTGAACTGGTCGCTAGCCAATCGCAGGGCACATATAAACAAACAACCATTCACACTCACATTCTCAGCTACGGCCAATTAAGAGTCTTCAATTAACCGACCAAGCATGTTTTGGGGATGTGGGAGGAAACCGGAGTACCCGGAGAAAACCCATGCAGGCACGGGGAGAGCATGCAAAATCCACACAGGCGAGGCCAGATTTGAACCCGGGTCCTCAGAAGTGTAAGGCAGACGTGTTAACCAGTCATACACCGCGGCTCCTTATGAAAGATATCACATCCAAAATAATCCATCAATCCATCCATTTTCCAAACTGCTTATCCTCACAAGGGTCGCGGGCATGCTGGAGCCTTATCCCAGCTGACTCTGGGCGAGAGGCGGGTTACACCCTGAACTGGTCACCAGCTAATCGCAGGGCACATGTCAACAAACAAGCATTCACACGCACATTCACACCTATGGGCAATTTAGACTCTAATCGTTAGTCTTCAATTAACCGACCATGCATGTTTATAGGATGTGGGGGGAAACCGGAGTATCCGGGGGAAACCCATGCAGCCACGGGGAGAACCTGCAAACTCCACACAGGTGAGGCCGGATATGAACCCCGGTCCTCAGAACTGTTAGGCAGACATGCTCACCAATCGCCCACCGTGCCGCCCCACATTTAAAATAATCCACGTTGTAAAATGTTCTTTTGATTTACTTCACAGTGCATGCCATGTTCCCCTCTGACTGCCAGAGACAATTTAAGAAATTGACAACTGTGACAATTCTTTGCCAACATGCTGATTCAGTCAGGTCAATGTGGCGATTCCTGCTCTGAACAGCAACAAACACTGTGGACTCTGGAAGAACTGCCACACCTCAAGTGTACAATGTTTTTATTTAACTTGTATAGAAATACTTAAAAAAAAAAACATGAAGTAGCACCATTACTTATCATGTATTACTTTAAATTTCAGAAAAATAAAAGCTCTTGATACATTTTAAAATCTTGTCTCAGGAAATATAAAGTTAGTGTTTGACCATGAGGTTCCAGGTCCTCTTTCATAAAATAAAATATATTTGTTCTTAAAATTAAGTACATTTACACTAAAATAACTACAAATACATAAGCAAGTGGTAAAGAAATGTATCAAAATAGAAATACTAAAAGTACAGTGGTGCAACAGAATCCTGTAATTCCCACCAAAATCTAATACATACAAATTTTAGAAAGCATAAAATGTTTCTTTGTGTTCATCTTTGCACATTTCAATGTTTCATAAACATAGAATAAAATACGCTTTATATTACTGAATAAAAAATATGATAAGTGAAGCAGATTTAAAATTGTGCTGAAACTATTAAAACTTCATCTAAACAGAATACTGTCCAATGCAAAACATATTTTGTGGACTTGGTTCTCCTGCACACAGGAATATGATATTAAAATAATACAGTGATCTTTGCCATTAGGCCATATTAAAAAATATGATTTTATCCCAGCTTCAAAAGTTTCACTGAACTAAAAATATCTGTAAACATCTTTGCAATAGGAAATATACTTTTTCAAGTGAAAAAAGGAGAAAATACTTAAATCTGTTGTCATTTAAAATGTAAAGAAAATGTATTCTATACATACATTTGCAGGATATTTCTGCAAACAGGAGCTGAAGTACCTTTGTATGTCAATAGTCCTGTTTTGCTCCCCAGCTACTGTTAACTGTCTTTATTACAGTCCATTAGGCAAACTGGATGGCTCAGCCTGCAAAAACCCTTGCGTCTGATCCACATACTTGCATCCGGACTCCAATGTCCCTAGTCACATAAGTATTGGGGACAATTGACTAGAGCTAATGATTCTGTGATATTTAAAACATGCATCTAGATGCTGAAATTATTTCAGCTACAGTACACTTTAACTTCATCCAACAAAATCAAACGCGTTTCTTTTCCTTCTCATACCACAGCATTACCTGTATGTAATTCTATGTACACTGTCTAAACTGATGAAGATTATTGATTCTATTAAAGCAATATGAAGAGCCTAACGGTACCTATTGTAACAGGTCTCATTAAAGAGTAACATTCTTATGAAAATATACGTATAGCCTGAGTAACACCGGTGTGGCAGACAGGGCATTTGGGCTCGCTTCGCTCACAGATACGATTGGCACAGTCCATACAGAAGAGGTTGTGTCCACAGGGGACCAGTGCTGCAATGACCTCGCTTTCAAAGCACACTGAACAGTCGCGGCTGCCTTTACGGCTGGTGGATGAGGAAGAGGAGGAAGAAGAGGCAGAGGAGTCACATGGAACACAAGCAAGGTGAGAGTTTGTCAGGGAGGAAACGGTGTTGACATAGCCAGAGAAACTTAGCAAGTCTTCACTAAGGTCAGTGCAGACCCTTGGAGCTAACTGGTGCTCGTTGGGACCAGTGTGGAGGGCCGGTGACATCCTGGATTGGGATGCCTCTCTGTTCATTCTTCTCTGATTCATCATCATGCCATTGGAATTAGCAGGATAAATAGCTGTCGTGGAGATGGAAGAGCTGCCTCTGGTCAAAGAAGGGTTGATTTGATTTTCGTACTGGGACCATAAAATCGCAGGTTGGGCTGGCGTAGATTCAAGCCCTGGCGGGGAATCAAAAGTCAAATCAGTGCAGTCAGGAGAGATTGCCTCATTTCCATAAACAAACCCATTGCCATTTGTGTTGACACTGATGTTGTTGTTGTTGTTGTTGCAATTAATGTTGTTGGTTGTGTAACTCAGAGCAGGGCTGGGGGGGCTGTAGTCTGCCATGTGGGAATTAGTGCCAAAGTAGGAGTCTGTGGAGGCGCTTCCTAGGGACGAGGACGAGTCATTGCGGTACTTGGAGAAGGTTTTGCGCACATTGGTGGGGGTCATCCCAACGCTGGGCTTCGACCACAGAGTAGGGTGCCCATTCAGATCAAACCCCACATCTGTTCCATTCGCATGGAAGTCGTTTACATCCTGGACCTCGATAAGACCCCCGGTTCTCATGGCAATGTGAGCTTCAATCTCCTCACGGGCTCGGTCCACATTTTCTGGCATCCCTGTAACCTCAAACACAGGCTCCTTGTCCCGACTGGGAGTCACAATGTAAGTATGGGTCTGTTGCTGGATGCGTTTAATTGTAGCACCCTTGGGGCCTACAACAAGACCCACTACACGGTAGGGTACTCGCACCTGGATGGTGGTTTGTCCAGGTAAGTTAGGGGGGCCAGGGACTGGAGTACCGCTCCCATTTAAGCTGGTGTTTTTGTTTCTGGAAGCTCGAATCAGCGAGAAATGCTCTGCCGCTGAGATGATCTCTCTCCTGGCCATCGCCACATCCTCCCTTCTGCCTGTCACTACAAAAACTGGCTCCTCACCTCGGACCGGAGTCTTGATATAGGTGTTGGTCTTTGCTCGCAGTGCTTTAATCTTGCAACCTGAGCAAGAGAGCAAAAGGAGAAAATGAAGGCAGGTTCCAAAACAATATTGGGTTGAAACATTGATATGACATATTATATATTTTAAACATAAAAATTGTTGGTGGATGTGTTTTATTAGTGCTTTTTAAGAGGAGCAAATTTAAACCACATGCTGAACCCTATGAAAAAGCAACACTGCAAAAGTAGAGAGAACCCGTCAATGAGTTTTTTTAGGATCCTCATTTAAATGAAACAGTAAAGCTTCATGATAATGTCACAATTTGTTAGTAATGCAGTCAATGTTTTATTTATTAACTAAATGGGATCAGGTGAGGATACAGTCTTGGAGGATTGAAATAATCAAATGAGGGTGATGTAAACCTGGATGAAGAGGAAGGACAACCCACTTCTAGAGGGTTGAGGGATGGGGTGGGACAGGGAGGTTGCATTGTAGCCATTTCTATTATTTAACACAGTACATGTGAAATGCTTAAAGTCGCTTAAGAACATATCTCTTGGATGCAGTGCATAATAAATGTCATGTGTTTTTCCATTTCATCTCTGATATGACCTACAAAAGGGATCTGGCTGATGGGGGAATATACTGTATGCAATCTGCCTTCCAATTGATACTGTAGTGGAGGGAGGTGGTTCCCTTGCAGTCATTTTGTTTTTCTGGGAACAACAACAGCAGCAGCAGAGGGATGTTGCAGGGAGTGGACTCTGCATATGTAACCTAGCACTTGTACCGCCCTGCAGCTGGAAAAGTGTTCAGCAGTGGGCGTCGACTGCATGCGGTGAGGTAAGATCGTGACCGTTGTCCTAATTTAATTTTACGACGTCATTATTGCAAGACTGAGATCGATCGATGGGCCTTTGGGCAACAAAGGAGCTACAGTACCTATCGTGAGTAAATAAAGAGACAGCTGCAATAGGTGACCTACGGGTATCCACTTTCTTGTGAAAAACATGCTGTGTCTCTGATCAGTGCACTTCAACTTAGAATGCCTTTTAATCAGCCTTTTTTACAATGTGTCAGTGTTCAGAGGTTAATATGCTGGTTGAATACAATCCTCTAGTCTTGTATTTGTATAGTCACAAAATACATTGCAAGCCAGATGGATCGGTGCAGAAATCCATTGTCTCTTGGGGCAGAAGGATGACAACAATTAGTCCTAACACACCTGTAGTATTTGAGTTTCCGATCCAAAAATGACAATAGCCTGAGGAGGTTATACACAACACAACGCACATGTAGTATTTGAGGTTGCTATCCAAACAGGACAAAAGCTTGGGGAGGTGCTACACAACACAATAAAGTTTCCTGACACGCACAGAGCCAGTTTGCTCATTAGGCAATATAGGCGAATGCTAAGAGTGCCGTGACCCCCAGGGGTGCCTCAAAATCGGGGGGGGGGGGAAACAACAACTTTAATATCATTATATTTTTAAGTAGTTAATACTCTTAACTCTTAGGGCCCAATCTTGGTATAAATCTGGTTTGGCAGGGAACGCAACTGTGCACCAGGGGCAGGTTGAACTGGTGTTGGTAATTTTGGAGACCAGCACAGACTGGCAGATCCCAGAGTGCGTGCGCTGCGCCACTGTGGGTGTGTTTACAGCTGTTGTCAAGACAGCGTTAGCAAGTAACCTTATTAAATACACAATGAGCTAGTGATAACCGCTGGCTTAAATATGTCCACACACCTCAGTATATTTCTGCCTGTGTCCCGATCAAATTCACCAAAATCTCAATCTACCAGTACCTTGTGCCAGTATTTAAACGTGAGCAGGCACAAGTTTAGACCGACTTTCTGCCACGAAATTTTCACAACGCCGGTCGCATCTCCAAGGACACACATTGGCTGTGTTGTAACGCCCAGCTTGGTGCAGACCTGTCTGCCAAATTGGCAAACGCATGCATCAAGCCTTGCGCTTATACGAAAATCTGAATCCGCCAGTATTTTCGCCCCACCGCAGATGTGCGGTCTACGAAAATAGAGCCCTTAATGTCAAGGCAAACTGTTTCCCCCATGATGAAAGGAGAGAGAAGTGGATTATATCGAAAATGGACGAATAAAGAACTCATTAAATCATCCCAGAGGAGCAAGGTGAGCAAGTTTGAAATCAGTGTTTCTGCATGAAGCATAAAAGAGACGTGCCCCGCCTCAGATGACAGCAAACCGGAGGTAAACAAACACACCTAGCAAGTACAGAGTGGGACAACGAGTGAATCATACACACGAATATAAAATACAGACGGTAAGATGATGTTTTATGATCGAGAGGCTGGTTAACTGTGGGAGACTGGGCACTATTGCCAACTCCTCACTAAGGAAAGTAGCTATTGGCTGTCCTAAAAATCACTAGAAGTCACGAGATGACGCCATAGCCTCAATTGCATAATTGATTGCAATGGAAGCTATATGAGATAGGAATAACGATAAAAAGTGATCCTAAATAAATACTAAGTATGATTAAGACTGCAAATAAACTTTCTTCTGTTGATTCTTAGTTTGTTTTCCAACATTGTTAAATGTTAGAGTACCAAATTTGACCAAAAGACTGTTGGGTTGTGACATTCACAAATGAACCAAATGTATTGACAGGCTTATTAACAAGAACAATGGGATTGGGACCAACTTTCAGATGGGAGTTTTCTTTTACTGATTTATTTTTAATCACTGTGTATTGACTGCTGCACGAGGCTGCTGTGAACATGACCGCCTGTGAGTGCTTAGCGATGCCGGAGGACATTAACCGCACTGATACGTGCTCCATGTCTACGAAATGTCTGAAAAAGTCGCTATATTTGTCGCTCGTCGTCAAGTTGGCAACACTGAGTCTGGTAGATTGTTTGCTATTGCTAGGTGAATTGAGCCAGCGGCGCTACGGGTTATGCACAGTGCTTCGCGTGAATTGAGTTGAGTGTCTGGGTTGCTTGCCCTTAGTTGCACTTTAAATTCTATGTGGTGTTGTGATAATAAAAAAAAAAAATAAATAAAATGAGGGAAACAATTATTTCAGTTGAACAATCAACTTGAAAAAGTCTAACTTTCAGTAAATCATTTCATATTAACTCCGCCTCGCCATTGTGTACAGTTTATTTTAATCCAAAAGCTAGTTTATTTTTAGCTTTGTCACGTCTTTTGCCATAGTACTGTAAATAGCTGACCGCCAATAAAGTTATTTTTAAAAAACATGTCGGCACTGTGGGACAGGCAACACGTCTGAGACAGACAACACGCAATGCCTGGATCAGACGACAAGACAAATTTGGTCTTTCACGATTGCACTATGTCAGACGACTGCAATAAAATTTTGTATTCCGATACCACCGCATCCCGTCTTTTACGAACACTGGGTTTATCTTGCCAACTCAAACGTGACCGGATAAACGCATTACCATGGCGATGACAACAACAATAGATCGCAAATGTATCATGTGGTGGGGGGAAAAAAATAAAACAAAATAAGGAAAAACGTGTGCTGGTCATCACCGATGCTCGGGAGAGGATGTTTATTCACCGATTACTTGAGGTATGTTCATGTACTTTAAAAACGATACGGCTCGCAAGCAGTCAACAAAACATTATGTGGCCTAGAAAGCTAGTGCTAGCACTAATGGTTGTAAAGCATTCTGTCGAATTATGCTCTAAAGTTTCGGTCTGTGCGAAGTAATTTAACTACAGTAAAGTAATTTAATTTCACGAAGTTAGCACCCATTATTTCTGTCATGTTGTAATGTTGGTTTGACCTAACTGAAAACTTAAATTTATGTCAGTGGCCAATCCTTGAATGCCCGAGAGGTCATTAATGTTTTACCTTTGGTCTAAAATGCTAGAGAATACTTTTGAAGATACTCAGTATACAGTACACAAGTATATACAGTAAATGAATAAGTCATTTAAATAGACACATTGCTCCATCTTGTGATCAGATCGGTGCTCAGTTATCGTTTTTTTTAAACTCGCTGATTGGCCCCAAAAACCCTAATCGTGTAAAGCCTAATGTAAATACATTAATCATTTAATGTTCAATTTAAACAGCATTGACAGCTTTATTTATATTTATTGTGGAGAAATGTGAAACAAATGTATAAATAAATGTAAGGCTGGTGCTACATTATAGTATTTACAAAAGAGTGCATTACATTTCAGATATTACTTAGTTATCTACCAAAGCATTTTTTTTTCCCCCTTAGGTTTTTCACCAAAATCCCAAAAATAAATGTAAAACTAAATCTCATTCAGTTGCTAATGTTGGTGCACCGATTGCGCTTTTTGCACCTTATGGGGAGTAACTAGATGAACTGCCAAACTAAATTACTGTTAATGCCAAAATAAAAGGAGAAAAAAAAGGTAATGTTGCCTGGTACTGTAATTGAGTAAAATGCAGATTAAATCTTCGGTGGATGAATCAATCTCTTTCAAATGGGGAAGCTACGTGTTTACAATAAATTGACACAAAATGAAAAAGCTATGACAGATTCAAATGTAAAGGAATTCCCAAATAATATTACTATAAATGATAATACCAAATAAGGCCTCCCTTTACTTCAGTGATAAAAGTTCTGTGTAACCTCGGGTTAGGAACGACCGTTTTACATATAAAATGAAAATTCCCTCTATTTATGTACAATTTTCAATTTGGGAACGGTCTTGGTATGGACGAACATAAGGATTTATGATGTGCTTGTACTCACGCTGCGTGACAATCATTGACGCAATGCATAAATCATTACTGTAAACTGAAGATAGGGGTCTGCTCCGCGACAGGCGGATCGGTGCAGCGTCTGCAGTGATGCGGACTTTGTATCGATCCGTTGTGGTGAAGAAGGAGCTAAGCCGGAAGGCGAAGCTCTCGATTTACCAGTCGATCTACGTTCCTACCCTCACCTATGGTCACGAACTGTGGGTCGTGACCGAAAGAACAAGATCCAGGATATAAGCGGCCGAAATGAGTTTCCTCCGCAGGGTGTCCGGGCTCTCCCTTAGAGATAGGGTGAGAAGCTCGGTCATCCGGGAGGATCTCAGAGTAGAGACGCTGTTCCTTCACATCGAGAGGAGCCAGATGAGGTGGCTGGGGCATCTGATTTGGATGCCTCCCGGACGCCTCCCAGGTGAGGTGTTCCGGGCAAGTCCCACCGGGAGGAGACCACTGGGACGACCCAGGACACGCTGGAGAGACTACATCCTTCGGCTGGTCTGGGAACGCCTCGGGATCCCCCCGGAAGAGCTAGATGATGTGGCTGGGGAGAGGGAAGTCTGGGCGTCCCTGCTAAAGCTACTGCCCCCGCGACCCGACCTCAGATGAGCGGTAGAAAATGGATGGATGGATGGATGGATGGACACTACAAAGACAAGATATTTAATGTTCAAACTGATCAATTTGATTGTTTTTAGCATATAATGATTAACTTTGAATTTTATGGCTGCAACACGTTCCACAAAAGCTGGTACAGGTGGCAAAAAAGACTGAGAAAGTTGAGGAATGCTCATCAAACACCTGTTTGGAACATCCCACAGGTGAACAGGCTAATTGGGAACAGGTGGGTGCCATGATTGGGTATAAAAGGAGCTTCCCTGAATTGTTCAGTCATTCACAAGCAAAGATGGGCCGAGGTTCACCTCTTTGCGAACAAGTGTGTGAGAAAATAGTCGAACAGTTTAAGGACAATGTTCCTCAACATACAATTGCAAGGAATTTCGGGCTCTCATCATCTATGGTCCATAATATCATCAAAAGATTCAGAGAATCTGGAGAAATCACTGCATGTAAGCGGCAAGGCCGAAAAGCAATATTGAATGCCCGTGACCTTGGATCCCTCAGGCGGTACTGCATCAAAAACCGACATCAGTGCGTAAAGGATTATCACCACATGGGCTCAGGAATACTTCAGAAAACCAATGTCAGTAAATACAGTTTGGCGCTAGTGCAACTTGAAACTCTACTATGGAAAGCAAAAGCCATTTATCAACAACACCCAGAAACGCAGCCGGCTTCTCTGGGCCCGAGCTTATCTAAGATGGACTCAAATTGTTTTTGGAAATTGTGGACATTGTGTCCTCCGGGCCAAAGAGGAAAAGAACCATCCGGACTGTTATGGACGTAAAGTTCAAAAGCCAGGATCTGTGATGGTATGGGGCTGTGTTCGTGCCAATGGCATGGGTAACTTACACATCTGTGAAGGCACCATTAATGCTGAAAGGTACATACAGGTTTTGGAGAAACATATGCTGCCATCCAAGCAACGTCTTTTTCATGGACGCCCCTGCTTATTTCAGCAAGACAATGCCAAATGACATTCTGCACGTTACAACAGCGTGGCTTCGTAGTAAAAGAGTGCGGGTACTAGATTGGCCTGCCTGCAGTCCAGATCTGTCTCCCATTGAAAATGTGTGGCGCATTATGAAGCCAAAAATACGACAATGGAGACCCCGCACTGTTGAAAAGCTGAAACTGTACATCAAGCAACAATGGGAGATAACTCCAACTACAAAGCTTCAACAATTAGTGTCCTCAGTTCCCATATGTTTATTGAATGTTGTTAAAAGAAAAGGTGATGTAACACAGTGGTAAACATGACCCTGTCCCAGCTTTTTGGGAACATGTTGCAGCCATAAAATTCTAAGTTAATGATTATTTTCTAAAAACCATAAAGTTTATCAGTTTGAACACTACGTATCTTATCTTTCTAGTGTATTCAATTAAATATAGGTCGAACATGATTTGCAAATCATTGTATTCTGTTTTTATTTATGCTTAACACAACGTCCCAACTTCACTGGAATTGGGGTTGTATATGTGCCCTGCAATTGCCTGGCGACCAGTTCAGGGTGTACCCCGCCTCTCGCCTGAAGTTAGCTGGGATAGGCTCCAGCACGGCCGCGACTCTTGTGAGGATAAAGTGGTACAGAAGATGGATGGATGGATGGATGGACTCTTCTTCAATGGATAATCTGCAGTCCTCCTCCCCTTTCCCTCCTGATTTAGTGTTTTGTTTTTTATAATAGTGTTTTTTCACTCATTTCTGTATTGCAATATATTTATTTTTAACCACACACTGACAAAAAAAAAATTAAGAAATAAAAAAGGTAAGTACAACTTAATTTGGGGGCTTGAGCGGATGAATTGCGTTTCCATTCATTTCAATGGGAAACATTACTTCAGTTTAAGAACGTTTCGGGTTACAAACGGGGTCATGGGACGAATTAAGTCCACACTATATTTACTTATTAGTAGTAGTAGTAGTAGCTGTAATTTGGTTAATACTCCATAACTGAGTATTCCCACATGCTGTATTAAACAGCAGTTTGCAGCTTCTTTGTGTCAACTATAATCAAGACAATAACGTCGTGTGTAATATAATATGCATATCAGGAAAATAGTAGATTATACAGTACATAGGAGACAAGGTATCTACTCTTGTAGTGTGCTGGGTGAGATTTGCTTTCTTTTGTAAGCTTTCCTGTCTTGTAAAATGTGGCCTCGGGCGCCACATTGGGTAGGGCCGGACCGGCTCACGCGGACACTAACCTTGTCTGCCTACAATCTCGGCCACATGCTCGGAGCTGGGCACCGGAACGCACTCAGTCATGTTGACACTCTTTTTCCGGGGCTCCTGGGTGTCGTCGTCGTCGTCGTCGTCGTTGGCCAACCCGAGCAGAGAGAGCTGGTCCAGGGCGATCTGCAGGGCTCTCTGGTCGTCTAGCGCATCTCCCTGCACGCCGCGGTCGGCGAAAAGTGAGCTGGGCATCTTCGGAGCCAAAGAAAGAAGGAGGGCACAAAAGGAGTGATCGGGGAGAGAGGAGAAGGAAGGAGGTGGGGGAAGGCACCGGACCAGGTTTTCAGCAGACAACTGGTCAGTGCAAATAAATCAATGCGGCGAAGAGGTGACAAACAGAGTACGGAGGAAGAGCTACAAAAACATCCGCCCACTTTGTCCTTCCAAATAGTAAAAAAAAAAATGGTTTTTAAAATAATAAAGGCCCGATCCAATCCCAGCAGTTGCGCAAAAATCATCAGATAAAAGGCATATGTGTACTCCAGGATGGTAAATGTATTAATCCTTTGTGGCAAGGCTCCTCGTCCTTCGGTTTTCTGTTGCTTTTGTCTAAATCCGTTTTGCAGCCAGACAGTCGTGTAGACGACGTCACCGGCTGGCCAGGAACGATGTGGCGCGTTGCTTGTTTTTCTTTTTTTGTGTGCGTGTGTGTGTGTGTGTGTGTGTGTGCGTGTGTGTCTGTCTGCAAGCTCCATTGGCTGATTATAGGCTGGGAGAGGGCGGGCTTGTTTCTAATTTGACGCCCATTCTTTCGTCTGTCTCTCCTCTTTCATATTGATTGCGTCTTTTAGTTTGAAACACTTTCACTAGATCCGCCATAAATTATTTAAATTACAGAACCACAAAAAAAAACCTCACATTTATGGAGAGGACTTATTTTTCAGTGAGAGACCTGAACCTTTTACATTTAATAAATTACTTCATTATAGAGGGGTTTGGAGCACATACATGTTTCAGTATCACATACCACAGAATGAGAAAGAGAATAAGAGTACATTTCATGATGCAGACACTTGTTTTATCAACAGTAATTTGTGACACTTCAAAAGTAATCCATCAAATTTTATAACAGTCCAAATCTCTTCAACCACTCACATTGTATTAAAATGATCTATTTTGCTGTTTGGCCATTAGTGAAGTCAAGTCAATTTTATTTATGTGGCGCCAATTAAAACAAAACTTATTTCAAGCCACTTTCCATATGGAGCAGGTTTACTCCTCACACATTCAAGGAAACGAAACCCCATGCTTGTATTTCATATGAAATGTATTCTTCAACAAAACTATTAAGAACATTTTAAACACATGCAGCAATGTTGGAGTGTTTTTCAGTTCGACCGTTGGATGCCATCATTCCATTAGGATAGTGGAGGTTGAGGGGGTGTCAGAGGGCATTGGGCCAGCACAAAGGGGATTTCGAGCCGATTTAAAACCGCTGAAGCCAGAAGCACTTTGTTTTGTCACCTCCCTCCTGGAGCACAATACCAATGGTAATGAGGAATCATTGAGGAGCTGGAGGAGGTGATCTGATGGGACCCTCTTGTTAATATTTGACACCTCAGCTAACCCTGCAACACCTCCCTATTCCAAGCAAGCATGAACCTATTCATATCAGTAAAGTTGTCCCTTTGTTTTGTAGACTCAGATACTTGGGCACATACCTGTAAAATTAGACCTATATCCAGTAAAATATGATCTGGACAATGTCAGGAAATGCCCAAGTCATGTAGTTGGAGCAAAGGTTTGGTATTTTTTAAACTTTACTACCGAATGTAAAATATTGGTGATAGATAGCTAGATAGATAGATAGATAGATAGCTAAATAGATAGATAGATAGACAGACAGACAGACAGACAGACTGGCAGACATCCATCCATCCATCCATCCATCACAATTCCAACAAATTTCACAAAGCTTCACAGATGTCCATTAAGTCCAAAATATGCTTTTCGGTAGGTGTATTTTTATTGAACTTCCTGAAAATGCGTGCTGCATTTGACTGTATTCAAGCATATTCTTAAGTAGCAGTACAAGAAGAAAGAGAGAGAAAAAACTTGAAATGTTAGTATAATGTGCACTTTTTCATTTTATCGCAGTCTCCAAAAATGAGACAGGACTAAAATGATTTGGGGGTTTCTTGTCAACACTTTACTCACAAGTTGCATAATATTACTACATTGACTATATTGTGACTAGGTGGGCAGAAGATCAGGTTAGGGGTGTCACATTTCGCTTTCGCAACGATTCAATTCGTATCACAATTTGTGGTTGTCGATTGGATTCAAGGATGATATTGTTTGATTCAGAACGATACGATCCAAAGCGGTTGCTTAAAATCGATTCAGTAACTTTATGGAATTCCTCTCTAAGTTCAAAGTATCATCATGGATAGAGTCTGTTACAGAAAGTATGTGTTTAAAAAATATATATACAGTGCCGTGAAAATTTATTGACCCCAGTCTCAAATTCTTATACTTTTGCATAGTTTCCCCACTTTAATGTTTAAGCTCATCAAACAAATGTAAATATCAGACAAATACAACCCAAGTGAACTTAAAATGCTGTTTTTGAATGGTGATTTCATCGATTAAGGGGGAAAAAAAACTATTTAAAGTTACCTGGCCCTGTGTGAAAAAGTAATTATCCCCTTGTTATGAATTTATCCATTGATTAATAGCCATTGACGGCTTTAGAAGTCAAATATCCATATTAACTGGGAAGGCTGGCAGTGAATGAGTTAATTGTTCAGTAAGGTTATGTTCTGTTGTCTCAAATAACTCAGAGTAACAATATGCATGCATATTGTTACTCTGTGCATATGCATATTGGCAATTTAAAAAAATGTGGGGGAAAAATGACAATGAAGCTGAATGCATTTTGTTGAAGCATGCCTGCCGCCAACAACCTTCATCTTGTCTTCTTATTTATTTTATTTTTTTTAAAGATTATTTTTCATCCTACAGCACACAAACTCTCCATTCAACCGCACCAGCCTCATAACAGACAACAAGGACAAACAGGAGGAGGAAAACCATTTACAAAACCAAAAGGTATCCAAAATCGTCCATAAACAAAGGAAAGCAAGAAGCCAGACAACATGAACAGAAGAAAAAGGAAAGTGAAACACAAACAGGAAACAGACACCAAAAACAAGGATGTAGTAAAACTCCCATACGTTAGAGGAAAAACAGAACCCATACAACGCATTATGAGAAAATATCACATAAATACAGTGGTGAAAACCATACCAAAAACCCAGACAACAACTTGTACACCCCAAAGACACAACCCGCCTCGCAACTTCCACGCGACACTTCTTCAGAAAAGTGACACGAAACCCTCAATGTATGTATATATAAAACATTTTGATTTAAGATTTATATTTAGGTAGAATTTAACAATGAAATATATATTCAACATTTAGATTTGAGGTTTATGTGTAACATTTAATATTTGGATTTAACTGTTAAGTTGACAAATATTGTTCTAAATGTGCAGAAAATTGACTCTCGAAAAATTCACGCCAGTTTTTTCAAAACCTTTTTTTTTTATGATAAATGTGACTAACTGTTGCTATTATTTTTGGCGTGAGCAGCTGTACAAACAGCAGTCCATACCAAAGGTGTGTGCTGCAGATTGTAACCTGGCCCTGTCTCAAGGTCAGACAACGGAACACAATTTTGTAGCACTGCACTTGGTCCAACAGTGTCTTACAGGTTTTAAAATGGCTGGCTAGTCGAGAAGTGATTCCTTCTAATAGAAAATCTGACAATCATTTGGTTGCCCTGTGATTGGCTGGCGACCAGTTCGTGGTGTACCCCGCCTCTCGCCCGAAGTTAGCTGGGATAGGCTCCAGCACGCCCGCAACCCTTGTGAGGATAAAGCGGTACAGAAAATGGAAGGATGGATAATCAGTTGGTGCATAATACTGCATTTATTAATCGCCCCATCTATTCCGAAGGCCACCAAAATAAACACTTGAAGTGTACCTGCCAGTGATGTTATTAGTACAAAACAATTTGCTTTTTCACTTCAAATAAATGTAATTTGGGAGGTTTGCTCTCTTATGTTATAGTGGTAAAGTTGTAATGGTTCAGGTTCAGGTTCAGGTTCTTGGTGCTGGGATCAGCATTTATCGATGCAGTATTGTCTGCCTATCTTTCCTTTTGTCTGCCTATCTTTCCTTTTCTCCCTGTGCCCCGTCCCATTTTTTTCTCTCTCATCCCTATTTATTCCATTTGTTTCCATGCCTCCTTATGTTCTCCTCCCATATTCCACACAACTCTGTATTCCACCCACCCCTTCCCCTCAGTGACACACTGAACTGAAGTGGCACTGCTTTCCTACGCTGTAATTGGCTGCCTGCCAGACGCTGGCTGAGCTGACACAGAATGCACCACAATTTGCCATCCCTCCCCCTTCATCTTCCTCCTCCTCCTCAGCGTCTTCCATCAAGAGCACACCACATTATCGTCCTCCTCTTCCTCTTATTCTCTCAATAACTGAACAGAATATGGTTGAAAAGCCCACACTCTAAATATAAATTGGTTTGTGCATTCATCACTATGCATTTTACAGATCATTCATTATTTTAGGTAAGTTTTAATTCTATCCCTTTAGGGGATATTTTTCTCTGACATCAGTTCCCTTTTTGGCTGCAATTTCTATACATTACACAGTCATGCAAACAAAACAACTCCTTTTACCCCCTTCCAACAAGGCTATCTGTATATGGTAAATTGCCAGTTATGCAATACTGAATTATAACATATATTTGTTTTATACAGACAGATTTGCCACCTATTGTATGCCAAGCCCAATGAGCTCCCTTACTTTACTGGGATGAGGTCTTAGTTTCTCTCTTGCTCTGCCCAGATGCATGGCGAGATGAAGGGACAAAGTGACGAACGGATGAAGGTTGACTGATGGCAGTGATAGTACATTACAAATATGAACACAGAGTGGGCTCAGTTTGAGGTTTCTATAGCAGAAATCAGATCCTAATGGATTGGAGGATGACACCAGTGGGCGAGATCCTGGAGAGCTCAGAACTTGCTGTAACACATTGGGCAAAGACACCTCCATCAATGTGTCAATACAGATTCTTGCTGCATTTGTACCTTTGCACACATTCTCAACTTAAGTTTTTTTTTAAGGAGAACATGAAAACTCCACACAGGCGAGGCCGGATTTGAACCCGGGTACTCAGAACTATGAGGCAGATGTGCTAACCAATCGGTTACTGTGCTGCCACACTGAATATTTCTACCTTAAAATTCAGCTTCAAAAAATCAACATATTCAGCTGAAAATTCAACATTCACTGTCAAATATTTAATGTATTCAGTTGCAAATTCAACATTCAGTGTGTATTTTAATATTTGACATACATTGTCTGGTTTAACTTACATTGCCCAATTCAACATTCAGTTTCAAATTCAAAATTCAGTGCATTTTTTCCAAAAACGTCACATCAGGGGTGCGTTCCATTCAGAAAGTCATAGCTTTCTCACTAGCCCCGGGTTGGCTTTCAAAGATGGCTGCCCCGGGTGTAAACAGTGAGTATTAATAATCAGTTTCTTAATATTTTTTGTCACACTAAATCGGTCATATACATAGTATTGTTTGACATCTTTACCAAATGTATATGGTATTATTGCTGGAGTGCAAAATTAATTCAAAATTCATTCAAATTCATTATGCTAACAACTGCTAAGATTAGCCCAGGGGCTTTGTGATAGACACGTTTTCATTTAAGATTTCGTGAACCGTTTATGTGGAGAATGTTTAAAAGTAATGTACTACGTATACCTCTGGACTAGGGATGCACATTCTGAAGATTGTTTTAACTGATAAATTAGTGTTTATCAACGACCATAGCGGATCCCTAGTAATCTGGATATAACATAAATAATTGCTTCTGTGATATCTCTGGCTCTACTCCCTTATGATCCTATATAACTAAGACTTTATAGAACAATACAATACAATACAATACAACAATACAGCACTATAGTAATATAATAAGAAATATTATATACACATATTTAATCCTATATATGTTAATACAATAATACAAATGATTATCACACTAACAGCAGTATCTTGAAATTTTCATATTTTGTAATGCTCATTTGTATGTTTTTAATCTGGTTGATTCTTTGCACACTCCTTCAGCTCTACACTCATCCATCCATCCATTCATCTTCCATTCCGCTTATCCTCACTAGGGTCGCTGGCGTGCTGGAGCCTGTCCCAGCAATCTTCGGCCGAGACGTGGAATACAACCTGAACTGGTCGCCACCCAATTGCAGAGAATTTGTTTATTGTGGTTCTGCATTTTTGGATAAACTTTGGCTTATCTCAATTTATACACCCTCTCTTTTTTCTTGAAACAATTTCAGGATTAAGTGCAAGTGGAGGCATGCGGGTGCTAGAACAAGAGGCAAGGTGACACCTGAAGGTCCAAGCTTCTCTGGTCTGGTCTCTGCCCTTACAACCCCAATTCTAATAAAGTTGGGACGTTGTGTTAAACACGAATAAAAACAGAATACAATGATTTGCAAGTCATGTTCAACTTCTATTTAATTGAATACACTACAAAGGCAAGTGTTGAAGCTTTGTAGGTGGAATTATTTCCCATTCTTGCTTCCCATTCTCCGTTGTCGTATTTTACGCTTCATAATGCGCCACACATTTTCAATGGGAGAGAGGTCTGGACTGCAGGCAGGCCAATCTAGTACCCGCACTCTTCTACTACGAAGCTACGCTGTTGTAACACGTGCAGAATGTGGTTTGGCATTATCTTGCTGAAATAAGCAATATGAAAAAGACGTTGCTTGGATGGCAGCATATGTTTCTCCAAAACCTGTATGTACCTTTCAGGATTAATGGTGCCTTCACATATGTGTAAGTTACCCATGCCATTGGCACTAACACAGCCCCATACCAGCACAGATGATGGGTTTTGAACTTTGCGTCCATAACATTCCGGATGGTTCTTTTCCTCTTTGGCCCGGAGGACACGACATCCACAATTTCCCAAAACAATTTGAAATGTGGACTCGGACCACAGAACACTTTTCCACTTTTCATCAGTCCATCTTAGATGAGAGAAGCCGGCAGCGTTTCTGGGTGTTGTTGGTAAATGGCTCTTGCTTTGCATAGTAGAGTTACAAGTTGCACTTACGGATGTAGCGCCGGACTGTTTTCTCACGCACTTGTTCAGAAAGAGCTGAACCTCACCCCATCTTTGCTTGTGAATGACTGAGCAATTCAGGGAAGCTCCTTTTATACCCAATCATGGCACCCACCTGTTCAAAACAAACAGGTGTTTGATGAGCATTCCTCACCTTTCTCAGTCTTTCTCAGTCTTTTTTGCCAGCTGTCCCAGCTGCTTTGGAACGTGTTGCAGCCATAAAGTGTTCTGTGTTCTGTCCATCACTTGTGATTCTTGAATGACCAATGAGCAGCCAGCGTGTAGGCGGGCGCAGGACTTCACTAAACGCCCTGCCGTGTGATTTGCGATTTGCCAGCATTGTCACTCACTTCGGTGAATGACCAATGAGCAGCCAGCATAAGGCAGCACCGCGCAGGTTGCGGAGGGATGAACTGAATCTATTCCTGAATTGAATGTACTACTGAATTAGATGTACTGAAGTGAACTGAATGTACCGTTAGTCATGAGTGATTTGTTTGTTAAACTTCTTCGTTTGCGATCCATCCACAAAGGAGCGACGTACTAGTACGAATGCAGTGAACTGTTCTGTCATGAGTGACTCATGCAGAAGTTCACTGTGAACTACTAAGATAAGTGATTCGTTTACGCAGTGAATATACTCATGAGTGATTTTAACTGCTCGTTCTGACATCCTCACGGGGATAGCTTTCACTAGAAGCCGTTTCTTCAAGCTAACGGCTAATGTTGAATCAGTCAAGCACATAAAAACAAGCACACACACGGGCCGTGGGTCAGACGGTGTCTCCATAATCTTAACAGACTCCACATAAAGTCATGAGAGGACAGTAGACCGACATGCGAGTTAGTTTGAAAAGGTTAATAAGAAATTTAAAATAACATGTATATATTTACACGTTATTCTCTCTGGCTCAGATTTTCAAAAATATTTTGTACATAGTACTCAGGTTGAAGTGGCATCTTGACAGACATTTTTGGGAAATGTTGTCACGTTGCTAATTTCATTCAAACTCACAATCTGATTTAGTCCATCCTTGTCCGCAACACTCAGCCCTAGATGGTGACAGTTGTAATGACACCGTTACAAAATTTTATTATAAATGTATAAGGGTGTTAAGACTGACATTACTATGTGTGTGAGGGGAACTGTCTCCTTACAACTACAGTATGAGTATGAGTATTTAAAGCATTTACCAATGGATAACTATTTTGGACTGCAAAAGGCTGAAATAATACAGTAGTCAGCAGGTGTAAAGGATCCACATACCTTTAAGTGACTGCGGTTTATATGGAGTCAGAGGCCATCTGAAGCTGAAGGTGTTCGTGGTGGGAAACACCTTCCATGTCAGACTCCTGTTAGGTTATCCCAAATACTGTAGCTCCTGCCAACTCTTTGACAAATAGTGAATCCTAATTATGGGTGCTGATTCTTGACCAAATCTTCTGAGACGTATTTGTACTCCTGACAACAGAATCCAAGAGAAACATGGAACTATTCATAAAACTGGAAGAAGACAGTCAATTAACTTCAACTCATAGATATTGGACTGCCAATCCAAATTCATGCTTGCGCAGTTAATTGTGCTGAATGAAAAGGGGGCTATCTGTGCCAAAATATGACACGTCTCGAGGTACTAGTTCCTGATAGCCCCCTGCACAACATCACAAGCTGAAATGCGCAAGCATTGTTGGTGAATTGGACAAAATGGTGTTGATCAACTTGCATCAAGCTAACGATTCAACCTAAATGTTTGAAATTCCTGCGTAAAACCTCTAAACACCGATAAAGAGAAATAACTAAGGGTGGGACTTCAACCCATTGATCGTGATTAATTTTTAAAAAATTGCATTTTGTATTCCAAACAACGTGGAACATTTGTCAGTGTGCAATTTCCCAGTACACTGACACACGTCAGAGCTCGGCTACAAAAATGCAAGAATTGGATGAACCAGCGTTGCTAGGAATAATATGAGGCAAATTTCATTTAAAAAAATAAAAAATAAAAAATAAAACACCCAATGAAAGCTTTGTTAAACATGGTTTTGTGCAAATTGTGCAAAAATGAGTTTTCATACAACCGAAGCACTTCAACCTTCACGTTATCCAACTTTTCAACTGCCAACAGAAACCATTAAAAGGTAATACTGTTCTAAAAAAAAAATTAAAATAAAAAAAAATAAACTGTCCTAACTCAACACTTGAACCTTAGGTCTGTTTAATTTTGGCCAGGTTTTTTTTTTTTTTAATTAGTTTTTCTAATGGCGGCACGGTAGCCGACCGGTTAGCACATCTGCCTCACAGTTCTGCCTGTGTGGAGTTTGCATGTTCTGCCTATGCCTGTGTGGGTTTTCTACGGGTACGCCGGTTTCCTCCCACCTCCCAAAAACATACATGATAGGTTAACTGAAGACTCTAAATTGCCCATAGGTGTGAATGTGAGTGTGAATGGTTGTTTGTTTGTACAACCCAATTCCAATGAAGTTGGGACGTTGTGTTAGACATAAATAAAAACAGAATACAATGATTTGCAAATCATGTTCGACCTATATTTAATTGAATACACCACAAAGACAAGATATTTAATGTTCAAACTGATAAACTTTATTGGTTTTAGCAAATAATCCTTAACTTAGAATTTTATGGCTGCAAGACGTTCCAAAAAATCTCAGACAGGGTCATGTTTACCACTGTGTTACATCACCTTTTCTTTTAACAACATTCAATAAACGTTTGGGAACTGAGGACACTAATTGTTGAAGCCTTGTAGGTGGAATTCTTTCCCATTCTTGCTTGATGTACAGCTTAAGCTGTTCAACAGTCCTGGGTCTCCGTTGTCGTATTTTACGCTTCATAATGCGCCACACATTTTCAATGGGAGACAGGTCTGGACTGCAGGCAAGCCAATCTAGTACCCGCACTCTTTTACTACGAAGGCACACTGTTGTAACACGTGCAGAATGTGGTTTGGCATTGTCTTGCTGAAATAAGCAGGGGCGTCCATGAAAAAGACGTTGCTTGGATGGCAGCATATGTTTCTCCAAAACCTGTGTATCTTTCAGCATTAATGGTGCCTTCACTTTGATTTGGAATTGGAATTGGGGTTGTATATGTGCCCTGCAATTGGGTGGCGACCAGTTCAGGGTGTACCCCGCCTCTCGGAGTCGGGGTACACCCTGAACTGGCTGCCAGCCAATCGCAGGGCACATACAAACAAACAACCATTCGCACTCACATTCACACCTACTGGCAATTTAGAGTCTCCAATTAATGCATGTTTTTGGGATGTGGGAGGAAACTAGAATGCCCAGACAAAACCCAAGCAGGTACGGGAAGAACATGCAAATAATTTGATTGGCGGTTGGCAAACTAGGGTTAGGCACATTACCGCTACTTACCAGACTGGAGTGTGGAATGGTCAAAATGCATCATTTAGAGCAGTGAATTCCAACCTTTATGGGGACAAGCCACATATTTTACAATTGAAAAATCTCACGGCACACAAAAAACAAAAATGTCACAAAAAGTGGATACATTAATTACTGTATGTACAATGTACTTCCTGCCATCCAATAGAAGAGCATTTATTTGTTCTGTCTGTCACTTTGCCTCAGTGGCATAAATAGATGAACAAAGATACATTATTTCTTGTAAATAAGTAGTTTTTGGAGCAAACAAGTAACATTTTATAATTTCCCACGGCACACCTGAAAAGTACGGAGGGTACAGATTACTAAACTGTGGGTACAGTTTACTAAACTGAGGGAACGGATTACTAAATTGAGGGTACAGTTTACTAAACTGAGGGTACAGTTTACTAAACTGAGGGTACAGTTAGTTTACTAAACTGAGGGTACAGATTACCAAATTGAGGGAACGGATTACTAAACTGAGGGAACAGATTATCAATGAATTTTATTTTTCTCATACCTTGGCACCAGGGGGGCTCCGTAGAAAAGCGCTCACGCCATCCTGGTTGGGAATCACTGATTTAGATACTGGTCCACCAACATTCCATGCTGGTCCACGAGCATCCCATGCTGGTCTACTAAAGTCCTATGCCGGTCCACTACCTTGACCAGCATTGCCATGCTGGTCCAGCAGTAACACCAGCATCTGACCAGCACAAACCATTTTACACCACCAAAAAATCCATGCTGGTTGATGCTGGATTATTCAACAGGGGGGATAGGCTCTATCTTTTTTAAGTTTTTTAAGTCTGGAATGGGCGGCACGGTGGGCGACTGGTTAGAGCATCAGCCTCACAGTTCTGAGGACCCGGGTTCAATCCCCGGCCCCGCCTGTGTGGAGTTTGCATTTTCTCCCCGTGCCTGCGTGGGTTTTCTCCGGGCACTCCCACATCCCAAAAGCATGCATTAATTGGAGACTCTAAAATGCCCGTAGGTGTGACTGTGACTGTGAGTGTGAATGGTTATTTGTTTGTATGTGCCCTGCGATTGGCTGGCAACCAGTTCAGCGTGTACCCCGCCTCCTGCCCGATGACAGCTGGGATAGGCTCCAGCACGCCCGCGACCCTAGTGAGGAGAAGCGGCTCAGAAAATGGATGGATGGAAGTCTGGAGTGTTGCCAGAATTGCGAGGAAAGTGGTACACACAAAATGCTGAATCTTGGTGTAACATCTGATCTGTTGACCTGTTTCCAAGAAAGGAAAACAGAACAAAGAGAACAACTGTTTGTAATGTTTGTTTAAAAACTATTGAACCAGTCAAAATTGTGGGAGGAATTTCAGCAGACCATATCTTTCAGAATATCTTTTATTTGGCAGGCTTGCTTTACAAACAGCTCAAGTTTACAAAATACACTCCTAATAAATGTTTTTAAAGTGTATTGTTTTTCCATGGTCTACTATGGATGACTATCAAGGTGGAAAATTCCCTTACTGATCATGTCTATTTATTTCATTTAATATCAAAGTCAAAATAGATAGCTATTGTCATGTCCCTGTTTTCTGCCTCTGCTGTTTTTTTTTTCCCGTCTCCAGTTTCCTGGCTGACTGCTGGTGGGCGGAGTCTCCTCTTGCACACCTGATGGCAATGACGATCAGCTGGTTATTTAGATGCAACAGAAGCAGAAGGAAGGTGGCGGATTATTGTCTTGCATTGCTCTCTTCCATTGTTCCTTGTAAATCGTTCCCCCGCGTATTACCCGATCACTTCTTGTACATTACTATTAGTGTAGTACCTTTCGTGTTTGACCCAAGCCCTGTGTCTCTTCTCATTTTGATTGGGTTAGAGTCACTTTAGTTGTTCCTTTTCTTGGAGTCTTCTTTCTAATGTGGCTCCGTCCACCTAATTAATTTAGAACACGATTTTGGGTACTAGTTTCACGCTAACTTTTTTGTCAGCATCTCCTTTTACTACTTGTACTCGCGTATTACGTGCGCTTCCCTGTTATTAAATCAACTGTACGCTACCTTCCTCGTCTCTGTTTTTGGGGTCCTAATTCTTTTGACGGCGCATAACAGAATAATCTGGCCAAATCATCCCGCAGACCCTAATCAATTCCACCTGGCCTTCGCAAGCAAAGGCAAATTAGTTGGTCAGCACAAGCAAATGGTGCAGAAGCTTATGGAAGCGGTGACCATCTTATCTTCTAATATTAACGCATTATGTTCACGGGTCGATCAAGTATGTGCTCAGTTGGTGACTGAGTGTTCCCCCTCCATTAGGGTGGAGTCACCTACTGATGTGTCATCTCTCCCTGTTCCTCGGTCTCCCAGCACATAAGAACCCGTTATACCGCACCCACCCTGTTATTCTTAGGAACTCGGCTTGTGTGCACAGTTTATTCATAAGTGCACTTTAGTGTTTGACCAGCAACCGTCCACATACACACAGGATAGATCCAAGGTCGCATTCATTATGAGTTTACTTACAGGCAAAGCTGCGGCATGGGCGGTGACTATGAGCAACTCTAAACCTGCAGGTCGGTGGTCACTTGACACCTTTTTAACCGAAACGCGCAGAGTTTTTGATCATCCCGTTAAAGGCCAAGAAGCTGGTAGTAGGTTGCTGGATTTTGCGCAAGGGGATTTGTCGGTGGCAGATTATTCTGTTTCTTTCCGCATTTTTGCTGCTGAGAGTGGTTACGACGATGCCGCCCTCTGTGGCATTTTTTGTCGGGGACGGAATGCTTGCGTTAAGGTTGAGCTCTCCGCTTGTGACGAGTCATCGGGGTTGGAGGAACTGGTCGCACTTGCCATACGTCTTGACAACTGGCTGCGCAAGCGGGAGAGAGAACGCGCCGCTGAATCCTGGGACTCGTCACTCCCTCCCACCTTGTCGGGGAGATCTTTGGACAAAGTGGACGTCTTACCCACTTTTGACGCCTTGTCCCTAACACAGTCCTATCCAGTGGGGGAACCCATGCAGCTTGGAGGGGACCGACTGACTCCTGCTGAAAGGGACAGACGGATGAGACAGCGCCTGTGTCAGTACTGCTCCCTGCCTGTACATAAGATATCTGCCTGCCTTAAGAGACCGCTTCCAAAAACTATTAACGCTTCGATTCCCTCTGCAAGCTTGTATGGAAGAGTGCCATCTACTCATCGATCATCGGGCCACACCGGCAGTCCCAACATGCCTTGTGACTACCCCGCTGTTGCTGATGCCAGTCATGAGCGTATGCAACTGTAGGGCAAAATCTCCTTTGCTGTTCCCAGTAAATATCACCACACTCATTGACTCTGGAGCTGATGACAACTTTGTTGATCTTTCTATAGTTAAAACATTAAATTTTACTTTGTTTAATTTGGAGGGTCCCAAGGAGGTGGTCACTCATCATATTGATACCTTATCGCTTAAACTGTCGTGCAATCACCATGAAGCCATACGCTTAAATGTGATGCCCTCACATTGCGCACCAGTAGTTTTAGGTCTGCCATGGTGGAAACTTCATAATCCACATATTAATTGGGAGAAACCAGGGATTGAAAATTGGAGTGATTTTTGTCATGCTAACTGCCTTCAGTCCGCGAGTACGTGTCAGTCGCCTTCTAACGAGTTGATTGAGCAGATTAATCTGGTCAATGTCCCTGCTGAGTACTTTGACTTGCAAAAGGTCTTTAGTAAGGATGGGGCCCAGTCACCCGCCTGTGTGGAGTTTGCATCTTCTCCCCGTGCCTGCGTGGGTTTTCTCCGGGCACTCCGGTTTCCTCCCACATCCCAAAAACATGCATTAATTGGAGACTCTAAATTGCCCGTAGGCATGACTGTGAGTGCAAATGGTTGTTTGTTTCTATGTGCCCTGCGATTGGCTGGCAACCAGTTCAGGGTGTACCCCGCCTCCTGCCCGATGACAGCTGGGATAGGCTCCAGCACGCCCGCGACCCTAGTGAGGAGAATCGGCTCAGAAAATGGATGGATGGATGGGGCCCAGTCACTTCCGCCGCACCGCCCATACGATTGCGCGATTGACTTTATACCAGGCTCACCATTATCTAATGCTAAGCTGTACCACATTTCTCTGCCTGAACAGAAAGCCCTCAAGGAGTATATCTCTTTGTCACTGGCTTTGGGCCACATTCGTCCCTCATCTTACCGATTGGGTGCTGGATTCTTCTATATAGACAAGAAAGATAAGATTCTCCATCCATGCGTCGATTACCATGCTCTGAATGACATTACTGTGAAAAACAAGTACCCACTCCCGCTCATGGACTCGGCCTTCTCTTTATTGGATTCGGCGACTATTTTTACAAAACTCAACCTCCGCAATGCCTACCACCTGGTGAGAATGAGGGAAGGAGGCGAGTGGAAAATCGCATTTAACACCCCATGGGGTCACTTCGAATATCTCGTTATGCCATTCTGGCTGTCTAATGCACCAGCTGTTTTTCAGAGTTTATTTAATGATGTCCTCCGTGACATGATCTACCGTTTTTGTTTTGTCTAGCTGGATGACATTTTGATTCCAGAAACTCCCATGAACACATCCAGCACGTCCGCCGAGTTCTGCAATGCCTCATTGAAAACCGGTTGTAAGTAAAAGTGGAGAAGTGTAAATTCCATTCCATTCGTTTTTGGGGTTCATCCTGGAGAATGGCCAATTTAGAGCTGATCCAGCCAAAATACAGGTGGATTGGCCTACTCCTACATTAAGGAAGCAACTGCAGAGATTTCTGGGTTTCGACAACTTCTACAGGCGATTTATTCACAACTTAAGTAGTAAGGCGGAACCTCTAACGAAGTTTACATCCTCAAAAGTCCCTTTTGGGTGGACCTGAGACCCTGAATCGGCCGCTGAAGCGGTTGTTTACTAGTGCGCCCATTCTGATTTACCCTAACCCTGAATTTCAATTTTGTGTTGAGGTAGACTCTTCAGATTCAGGAGCGGGGGCCGTCCTATCCCAGAGATCGCCGGTTGACCAGAGACTTCACCCCTGCCCTTTTTTCTCGCGTCGCCTTCAGTCCAGCTGAGCAGAATTATGATGTGGGTAATAGGGAGCTGCTGGCCATCGTCCTCGCGCTGCAGGAGTGGAGGTACTGGCTGGAGGGGGCTGCTGTTCCGTTCCAGGTGTTCTTGGACGATAAGAACCTTGCCTACCTCGCAGACTGAATTCCCGTTAAACTCGGTGGGCCCTATTCCTAATTTGCTTCAACTCGACCCTTCACTTCCAGACTGGGCTCGAGAAATTTCAAGCCAGATGCACTCTCCAGGTTCCACAAGTCGTCTTCTGAGGACCGACCCTTGGAGACAATTGTACCCGTGGCCCGTATTGTGTGAGGACTCTGATGGGAGGTTGAGACATGGGTGGCCAAGGCGCTGAGAGGTGTACAGGTTCCTGGTGGTTGCCCAAACAACAGACCTTTTATTCCGGGGGCGTTGCACCCAGAGATACTGCAATAGGGACATGAATTCAAGTTAGCATGTCACCCGGGAGTCAGTCGGAACTGCTTTTTGGTTTCCCAGAGGTTCTGGTGGCCTGGTCTTCACAGAGACATTCAAGACTTTGTTGCTGCCAGCCCAGTCAGTGCCCGCTGCAAGACATCCCATCGACCCCCGGCGGGCCTCCTCCTTCCAGGGTGGCTGCCCTTCGCTGCGTCTGTCATCAGCACCCGTCATCGTGGTCCTCCCATCTGCCGTGGGTCGAGTATGCTCATAATGCTCATTTGCTTGGGAACGGGTAGGTCGCCTTTCTACACGGCTTATGGTTATCAGCCTCCGTTATTCCCTTCTTAGGAGAGGGAGGCTTCTGTTCCTTCGGTCCATGTTCTCCTCAGGCAAGCCCGTCGTGTCTGGCAGGATGCCTGTGCGGCGCTGACCCCCATTGCCGCTCGCAATAAGCTGCTGGCCGACCGCCGCCGTGTCCCTGCTCTCTCTTACCGTCCGGGGCAGAACGTGTGGCTCTCTACGTGGGACCTGCAGTAGTTGGCCGCAGTGTCCAGGAAACTGGGTCCTAAGTTCATTGGTCCCTTGGAGGTTGTCTCCGTCGTTAACCCTGCTGCCGTGAAGCTCATGCTCCCTTCTTTGCTCAGGGTGCATCCGATTGTCCACATTTCCCTGCTCAGGCCTATCTCCACCTGCTCGCTGAGTTCTCCAGATGTGCCTCCCCCTCCTTGGCGTGTGGTTGATGGCCGGCCAGCTTTCACTGTGAGGTCTGTTTTGGACTTCCAGAAAAGGGGCAGGGGTGTTCAATATCTGGTCGACTGGGAGCGGTATGGTCCTGAGGAGCGCCAATGGGTTCTTCGCTCCTGGATCCGTCTGTCATCCGTGGCTTCCACTCGCTCAATCCTGATAAGCCGGGTAGGCTGCCAGGGGGCGTCCGTTGAAGGGTGTGTGTGTGTGTGTGTGTGTGTGTGCACCTTCCTGTCATGTTTTTTTCCCCGTCTCCAGTTTCCTGGCAGACTGCTGGTGGGCGGAGTCTCCTGTTGCAAACCTGATGGCAATGATGATCAGCTTGTTGTTTAGGTGCAACAGAAGCAAAAGGAAGGTGGCGGATTATTGTATTGCATTGCTCTCTTTCATTGTTCCTTGTAAATCGCTCCCCTGCGTATTACCCGATCACTTCTTGTAGTTTGGTATTATTGTCGTACCTTTTGTGTTTGACCCAAGCCCTGTGTCTCTTCTAATTTGTGTGGGTTCGACTCACTTTAGTTTCTCCTTTTCTTGGCGTCTTCCTTCTGCTTCTTTTTTTTAGTGTCTAAACACCTGTAAGAACCTGTGAGTTGAGAATGTGCGGATAACCTGTGTTGTTGTTAGTGAACCCAGTACAAGTAATTAAAGCCTATAGTGTGTCTATCGAACTCATTAGTGAATGAACACCATATAACATGCATGCTAGTCAACTGGTGTACGCCCCCCCCCCCCCCCCCCCACCCCCCACATAGACACACACAAAGCAATGTGTAATAATGTGCCCGACCGAAGGAACCCGACCAGTCCCAAATGGTGCATTATGCACCCAAATGGTGCATGATGCATTAAAACTGGAGGACTGGCAGAGCAGTGAAGGGGGGGTGGACCAGACCAGAAACCAGCACAAATGTGCCAGCATCCGGCCTGGTGCCCGCCCCACCATACCTGGTGCCAGTCTCCCAGGGGACCCGGAATGAGTCAACAGTGTGCCCAATGTGCAGAGTATGTACAGTGTGAGTACTAAAAATATGCAGTGTGTGTGAAGTAAGAGGCTAGACTCATGCGGGTCCGGCCACAGACCACAGAGAAAAAGGTGACCTGGATATATTATTTTTGAATA
Organism: Phycodurus eques; assembly: GCF_024500275.1. Taxonomy (NCBI): domain Eukaryota; kingdom Metazoa; phylum Chordata; class Actinopteri; order Syngnathiformes; family Syngnathidae; genus Phycodurus; species Phycodurus eques. The sequence goes on from NC_084526.1 coordinate 38,169,709, forward strand.
AGTGATGTTGGCTGTCAATTCCACTTTGTTCCCATGTGCTGCAGTAAAGGGTATTTTGTTCACCTCAAAATCGGGATTGTGCCAGATTGGGGAGGAATGATATGGTGCTGACTGAGATTATGTGGTTTCTGGATTTTTCCACCAAGCTGATAAAGTGGCAGCAATAATCGGATTCTTAAAACAATTGTGGCGTTTGAGACTTGTGCTGATAAATGGGAGGTCTGAAAGTTTGGTGCTATTGAAGTCTGTCTGTTCTACAGTAGTTCCAGCCAAGACTGTTGTTCAACATTTGGATGTAACCATTTAATGAGATACTGTATTTGGCTAGCTAAGTAATTGTGTTTGAAGTTAGGTAGCTAGGCTGATTCTATTTTTCTTATTTTTGGAGTAAAATTTTAAAATGGCAGACTCTAGCATTCGGAACCACTTTAATGTGGGTTTGAATGGGATCATTGAAAATAAATAGTTAATTTGTGGTAACATTTTAATTTTTACTGTAGCTATACGCCCTAAAAGTGAGATAGGTTGGCTGTTCCGTTTTAAATCCTCACATATTTTTTCCAATAGAGGTATGTGATTTTAATTATTTCACTAAGTTTTGCTGAGATATTAATGCCTAGATATTTGATATTCCCAGTCGGGAATTCCAATTCATGGGTTAGTCGTTATAGGAAGTATTGTTGATTTTGACCAATTGATAGCATATTCTGATAATTGCGAAAATGTCTAGAGGTTAAAAATTGTTTGAAGTGATTCCTTGGGTTCTTTTAAATAAAGAAGGATATCGTCTGCATAAAGATTGATGTTGTGTTCTGACATAGGAGTACAGATGCCTTTAATATTAGTGTTCTACCGTATTGCTATTGCCAGTGGTTCGATAAATAGTGTGAATAGCAGGGGCGAGAGAGGACATCCTTGTCTAGTTCCTCTTTGTAAAGTGAAACTTTGTGATGTGACCCCATTTGTGGTGACAGTTGCTTTGGGTGAGTTATATAACGCTGTGATCCAGTGAATATGAGTCACCGAAGCCAGATTTCTGAAGTACATCATAGAGAAAAGACCAGTCAACATTATCAAAAGCTTTTTTGGCATCTACTGACAATAGTTTTTAGATCATTACGCTGAGACATACTTATTAGGTCTATCAGTCGCCTGACATTGTTGGTGGAGCTCTGTCCTTTAATGAAACCTGTTTGGTCATAAAGTATTAACGACGGGAGAATTTTTTCTAGTCTGTTGGCTAAAGCCTTAAATTTGATTTTGATGTCCGTATTAATTAGTGACAGCGGTCGGTAATTAGCTGCATGAGTGGGGTCTTTCCCTTGTTTCAGTATTAGTTTTATTGCGACTGTATTCATATGGCTTCTAAATAGGCCTTTATCTGTTATCTCAAGCTCCATTCTGAAAAATAGTGGATCTAGTATACAGCAGAAATGTCTTCCGCCAATCCAAAAAAAATATACAGGCCATTTTTTGATTTGTGTCCTGTGCTATATTCCATTTTCATTTTAGAAATGAAAATTTAATATGAAACCGTTATTCAACTTTTCCTTACTTGTTCCAGACAACAAAAAAGAAAATCAGGCTGTATTTGAATTTTGGTTTTTCTGTTTTAAAACGAAAATCAAACAACCAGTTGTTTTTCTATTTTTAAAATCTGCCTCCAAAAGTTACCAAAAGAGACACGGACCGCAGAGGAGGCTAATATGAGCAACAGGTGCCCACTCTTGGAAAAAACAAAAAATAAGAGGAGACGATGAAGACATGGAAAAGCTAAGCCCACTTACACCCATGCAGTTGACGGGAACTCTGGCTAATAACTGGAGAAGGTTTAAGCAGAGATTCAACAATTAAATGACTGCAAGTGGATGCGTCGACGAGGAAGATAAAGGTAAAAGCGTCAATCGTCCTGCACGTCATAGGTGAGGAAGCCCTGGATATACTCTATATACCAGTTTCCAACTCGAAGATGCAACATTACAAATGCTAATTGCAAGGTTTGAAGACTGTTTTGTGCCAAGACAGAATATTACATATGAGAGATACAAGTTTTTTTTCTCGGGATCAAAAACAAGGAGGTTTTGATCAGCATTTAGCCGAGTTTCACACACACAATAAAATGTGTGAATTGGGAAATTTGAGAGACTTGCTAATAAGAGACCAAATTGTCTGTGGCATAGCTGATAATGGACTCAGAGAAAGATTACTGAGGGAGCAAGACCTGACATTAAACAAAACTGCTCAAGCCAAGGAGCTGCGCAAGAGACAGCAGTACATGCTTTAAAGACAAGAGAACTGCGCTTTAAACACCCATCCATCCATCCATCCATCCATTTCTTCTCCTTCTCCTGACTAGGGTCGTGGGCGTGCTGGAGCCTATCCCAGCTATCATCGGGCAGGAGGCAGGGTACAATCTGAACTGGTCGCCAGCCAATTGCAGGGCACATACAAAAAAAAAAAACATTCACACTCACATTCCCACCTAAAGGGCAATTTAGAGTTGTCAATTAACCGACCATGCATGTTTTGGGGATGTGGGAGGAAACCGGAGTGCCCGGAGAAAAACCACACAGGCATGGGGAGAGGATGCAAATTCCACACAGGCGGGGCCGGGGATTCAACCCCAGTCCTCAAAACTGTGAGGCATCGTGCTTTAAACATCCAAATTTAAAAAAAAGTCACAAAGAGCAGCTAAAACAGTTTAAATGGGAAATGTGGAGGAAGCCATGAACCAAGATTGTTTCCTACATATGGCAAGCAGTGTCATGTCTGTGAGGAAAAACAACCACTTCTCAAAATGCTGGAAAGCAGAACTATATGAGAAAAAAAAAGGTGCATACAGTTGAAGAAGAACCTTAAGAGTTATTTGTGGATGATGTGCATCTTGAGGAGGATAAAGATGAGAGACGAATGGATAGTTGCTTCCACAGACAGTTAACCAGACTATTATTCCATTGAAACTCGACACAGGAGCCTCAGTGAACCTCATGTCTTTGGATGAGTACAAAAAACTTTCAGTGAAGAACAAAATGTTCCCAGTGAAAAGAAAACTGAGTGGATACATTGGAGAAAAAGTGCCAGTTAAAGGAGGCTGCATCGCAACATTCAAACACAGAGGTAAGCAAATAAAACCCATGCTGTTGATGGTTGATTTGAGCGTCAAGCCAAGTTATTGATAACAAACTCATTTAAGTGTCTTATTTATTGTCTTATATTTACATTTTGTATTTTGAAAAGTGAAACATAAATTTACATATATAATGAAATCTGTCTTTCTGACAGTTACATGAGGAGAGCTCAAAACGTTGTAGTTTCAACACGCCAGAGTGAAGGTACAGATTCTTACGGCTGCCATATGGAATCCTGTCAGTGCCAAAAGTGTATCATAAGAAAATACACATAATCTTTGAAAACATCTCAGGAATACAAACCATGATCAATGACATCATAGTGTGGGGAGCCACCAGAGAAGAACATGATGCACGACCGACACAGGTGCTCGACCTGACACGGCAAGTAAACTCAAAGTTGAACAAAGTTGAAGTGTCTGTTTGGAGTAAAGTCACTGACATTTGTGGGTGATTAGTCCAGACCCGAAGAAAATGTCAGCCATTGAGAACACGGCGCACCCCAAAAATAAAGATGGATGTCAGAAGGTTTTCTAGGTATAGCAAAAAAAAAAATCCTGTCGAGAAATAAGCAAGATTTCCTCGAATTTGATCAAATTTTCTTATTTTGTGCAAGAAAATCTGCCAGTGGGGTGAGCAAAATTTGCTTGGCTGGAATATTTAAAACAATCTGATAAATCTAGCGCGTAAATCTTAAAATTTGAAAAATTTGCTTATTACAAGCAAGAAGTTTAAGAAATGTTTGCTCAAAATAAGTAGTATGGCTTCATGATTAAAGAATGTTTTACATAATTTAAGAATGGACATTTCACTTGTGACTTTAGTTTGCTTTTTATGAAAGTTATTATTTTATTATTATTATAAAATGTATGCTGTGCAGGAAATGTATGCTAAACGTAAGTGGTATATTTTGTGAGTAAATATTTTTTTTTACTTAAGAATTTAAATCTTGAATTTTAATTAGTAAAAAAGGCTTACAGGACATTTTGTTTCTCCTTTGATTGGTTCCAAGAAATTCAACCTTAACGCCGTTTTTTTTTTTTTTTTTGCAGTCAGTTTACAATAAGATAGTTTATTCAAAAATATGCTTAAAACAAGCAATTTAGACTTCAAACAGGGCCCTTGAAGCATTCCTGCACATATACACACACAAAAAAACATCAAAAACTTAGTCAAAGCACAATTCTCAATGTGTTTTTAACATGTCGAATCAATGTGAATTAAGTGAAAGGAATGCAATCGTATGCATAAACCTTATGCGTTTTTTTTTATCAGAATCTGTGGAATCTGCCACTCGTGTACGTGTCATGTTGCTCTTCTAAGCAGCTCAGGCAGTCTGTGTAGGAAGAGACAATAGTATATGATATTAAGAACAATGATCTACAACATCTACATTTTCTATGTTATTCAACACCCATCCCATGCAGTTAATGTATTAACACTCGTTAAGGTGGTGGTACTACTATGCGCGGGGTCCTGGGTACTTCAACTGTAAATCAACTTGGTAAATAGGACATTCAATAAAAGATTAATACAGGAACGCTGACCAAAACTATAAATTAAGGTGCCTCCAATAAGTAGGAAAGTTATCGCTAAATTGCTTTATAAATCATGCAATGAAATTTGCTTATAAGCCTTATTTGTATGTTATTGGAAAGCATCTGAGTACTTTGAGAAGCACTGTGTAATTGCTATGCATTATTATTATTGTCAAAGTAACCTTTTCAAGAGTAAAACACGCAATCAGTAAATTCAAAATGCAAGAATATACTTTCTAGTAGAATAACAAAAAACTAAACAACATATACGCAAAACGGTTGGGGGGGGGGGGGGTCACTGGTTAGCACATCTGCCTTACAGTTCTGAGTTCTGAGGACCCGGGTTAAAATCCGGCCTCGCCTGTGTGGAGTTTGCATGTTCTCCCCGTGCCTGCGTAACCTTTCTCCAGGTACTCCAGTTTCCTCCCACATCCCCCAAAATGCATGGTAGGTTAATTGAAGACTCTAAATTGCCCGTAGGTGTGAATGTGAGTGCGGATGGTTGTTTGTTTATACAGTATGTGCCCTGTGATTGGATGGGGACCACTTCAGGGTGTACCCCACCTCTCGCCCAAAGATAGCTGGGTTAGGCTCTAGCACACCCACAGCCTTAGTGAGGATTAGCAGTACGGAAAATGGATGGATAGGTTTTGGTATTCACACAGTCAATTTAGGTACCGTCCCTTAAATTTTAGTTCAGTGTTATTTCGTCTGATGTTGCCTGGGTGAGTTGTGACCTAAAAAAAAACCCAAAATGGGCTCCTTTACTTGTACTGCAAGCACAAAATAAAATGCACATGCAACTGTGTTCGAATGGTACTCACAGATCCCCAGTTCAGTCGATAGATACTGCTGGCGGCAAGAAAAGTGACCACTCCATGCAGGCCTCTCACCCAAGCAGCTTAGCCAAAGCTCAAACCAGAAACATTTTAATGTTTAAGATCATCAAACAAATATAAATATCAGACAAAAATAATCCAAGTGATCTTAAGCTGCTGTTTTAAATGGTGATTTTATTGATTAATGGAAAGAAAAAAAAAATCTATTCGAAGTTACCTGGCCCTGTGTGAAAAAGTAATTGCCTCCTAAACCTAATAACTGGGCCATCCTCAGCAGCAACAACTGAACTCAAGTGTTTTCTATAACTGGCAATGAGTCATTCACCTCACATATCACCACCTGTGGAGATATGTTGGCCCACTCTTCCTTGCAGAATTGTTTTAATTCAGCAAAGATTGGGGGATTTTCAAACATGAATGGCCTTTTTAAGGTCATGGCACTGCATTTCAACTGGATTCAAGTCTGAACTTTGACGAGGCCACTCCAAAACCTACATTTTGCGTTTTTTAAGCCTGTCAGAAGTTGACTTGCTGGTGTGTTTTGGATCGTTAGCCTGCTGCTGAAGCCAAGTGCGCTTCAGCTTGAGGTCATAAACTGATGGCTGAACATTCTCTTACGGTCTTATTGTAAATGGTGGCAGTTGTGTGGTGACTTCAGCTTAACATGAATTTCAATGTAATTGCTTAATTCTGAACACAGCCACGTTCCCATTTATGAGAGGGCATGTGCACTTGTGCAACCACGTTATCTCAGTTGTTTAGTTTTTTACTTCACCTCTTAAAATTGAGCTGAGTTACAGAAGCAGGTACATGCTTGGTTAACTAATAGTGGGAAAAACGTTTTCGTGCTTTATCTTTCACTTTTGTACATCACATAAACCTGCCATTTTAACTGGAATGTGTAGAATTTTTATATTCACTGTGGCTTCCCTTCAGCTCCTTTGTTAATAGTTGTATTACAGACTGTGTTGATTACGTTAACCGAAATAATTATATAACACATACCTCTCTTAAAATATTGTATTTTTTTCAGTTGAGTTACAGAATCAAATACATGCTAGGTTAACTAATACTGGAAAAAAATGTCTGTGTATATGCCTGCTAAAAACAACAACATTCATCCTGTGGAGGTTTGGGAAAAGAGAACAAAGAAAAGTCCCGGCCCGGGTATAACCTGCCGACCATACGAACGTTTATTCTGGTCAAGGTAAAACCTCAATTATTAGGCCGGATGGAAAGTTTAAACATTTATTCGAAACTACAAAGTCAAACAATAAGGTTGGAAAAGGTCCAGTGCTGGGCTCTCCTGCACGTGGCTCAGAACAGCATCTGTGTTGAAGAGAGCCGTCCAAGCTTCAGCCTACTTGTTTGGGGCCAAAACTGCTTCCTGTCGTGACGTCATGCAGTCTCAGACCAATCCTAGCTTCGCCTGTGTATGAGGTCCGTTCGGAAATTTAGTCCGAGACCGCGGCACCGAAAGACAGAGTGTGCTCCACTTTCTATAACTTTACTAATGAACGTGTTGGCTATTGGTCGGGAGACGCCAGTACATCCGCCATATTGAATGTGTCAGTTTTACTTGTAGCGAGTGGCACACACACTACCAACGCTCTGAGTTACCGAAGGTTCCGGGGTGAGGAGCGCGTGCCGGGCGTGAACTTCCCAACTGTGAACTATGTTGATATGTTGTGCGTTTGTTGTGTCGGTGCGACTAAGTGTAATGCAATTATATGTTTATAAGGATATCTGGAGGTGTATCTGTAATGCAGGGTGAACGCGGGTCCTTAAAAAGTCTTTCATTTGTTTTGTTTTGTTCAAATAAAAGGCCTTAAAAAGTATTAAATTGTCTTAAATTCAGTTCAGATAGGTCTTAAATGTGCTTTAGTCACATCACCGTGAGAATATGTGGTAAACACAGAATAAACGCTATTCAAAGCGGTGGATTCGCATTTGCAGGAGGACTACGCCAGAGCCCGCCAGTCGACTCCGATTGCCCGTTTCTGCTCCAATTTCCCCACTGCTAGCAAGGATGTTACAAACGACGACGTTACGGTGGGAAATCCATTGTGATCATCTGACATTCGCACAGCTTGTGGCACAACGCCAACACTGAGAGCAGAAGTGGACGGTGACTAGCCATCATTCGTACAGCTCAAATGAGGGAATAGAGGACGTGTTCAAGGCCATGTTTCCGGACTTCGTGCTCACACAGGCATTTACATGCGGATGAGACAAAACGAGGTACGTGGCCAAATTTGGATTTATTAAAAAAATCATAGCTGAAGTCAACATGGGCCCATTTGTGATCATGTTTGACGAGACACTGAACCAAACAACTAAAAGCAAACAGTTGGATCAGCATGTGCGATATTGGTTGAATACCCACGTTCAGTCAAGATACTATGGCTCACAGTTCATGGGCCACGCGACTGCCCAGGACCTGCTTCAACATTTCAAGGTTAATTATCTGACTGTTTATTAAATCTTATGTAGCTTACATCAGCGTATCATATATAACTATATATATATATATATAGAGAGAGAGAGAGAGAGAGAGAGAGAGAGAGAGAGAGAGAGAGAGAGAGAGAGAGAGAGAGAGAGAGAGAGAGAGAGAGAGAGAGAGAGAGAGAGAGAGAGAGAGAGAGGTGTGGGACACACTGTAGACTAATGATAATTCATCACCTGGCAGGGTCTGACAAGAACAGGACCTCACTGCTTATATCTATAGCAAGTGTAATGTTTTAGCAAATTACTATATAGTTACGCTGAGTAAAGCTCACACGGGCACTTTTTGCAGCTCAAGTATAAAGGTTGTAGTCTATTCACAATGCAACTTTATTTTTCCAAGTCAAATTGGAGACCATTTGTGAAACAGTGCTGCGCTCATCAATTAGTGAATAAGGAAATCACCAGTCCCACAAGTTGTGTGCAGAATATTGACAGTATGAATTGTATAATGACGGTTATAGTGAAAGCGGACATTTCACGGACCTATCATAATACAATGTATACAATGTGACGGGTCAATTGGCGGAGTATAAGGGGGCAGGCTAGTAAACCATGAAGACCAGAGGGTGTGCAAACCACGGGAGGAGGGAGACTCAGGGTTCAGAGCCGCCCAATCGATGTCAGCATATTTATTTTGATCTGCCGTGGAGGCAGTAGAGAGCATGACGTGTGATCCCCCTGGTGAATAACAACAGTCAATTTCAGTCCCATCCGGGAAGGCCGCCTGTATGCCTTCAAGTCCACCGAAGATACTGGCTCCACAATTGGCAAGCATATCTGAGAGTGGAGTAGCGAGTCCCAGTGTCAACCATCATGGAAAGATGATCTGCAGTCACCGAAATGCAGGGGTCTGCCAAACTCTGGACGTCAAGGTTAGGGTACTGCCCCCGGTCTCACTCCACCTCTCGCTCCACGTCCACGCCCCCGCTGACTGATCTGACGTAGTGGTTCCGATTGGTAAAGCTGCGCCTCACAGGGAGTCTGACCCGGGGCAGGTGGAGCGGCAGTCATGGACTCTTGCTGCACCAGTTGCTTACTCTTTTAGCCTCCATCCATCCATCCATCCATTTTCTGAGCCGCTTCTCCTCACTAGGGTCGCGGACGTGCTGGAGCCTATCCCAGCTGTCATCGGGCAGGAGGCGGGGTACACCCTGAACTGGTTGCCAGCCAATCGCAGGACACATACAAACAAACAACCAGTCGCACTCACATTCACACCTACGGGCAATTTAGAGTCTCCAATTAATGCATGTTTTTGGGATGTGGGAGGAAACCAGAGTGCCCGGAGAAAACCCACACAGGCACAGGAAGAACATGCAAACTCCACACAGGCGGTACCGGGGATTGAACTCGGGTCCTCAGAACTGTGAGGCTGACGCTCTAACCTACCTCAGACTGGGCCGAAGGGTGTGTGAAGTGTGGGGGATTTCTATGCGAATGGTATACTACTTACATTTGAAGAACCTATTCAGAAATACCATAAAAAACACATCTTTAAATATCTGCAACTCAAACATTCATATCATCAAAGTACAAATTTATTAATTCAGAACCTCCACTTACGAATTTGTAACATTTAACACTTTCACACAGTGAGGATAAGGGTCTGATTTCAATATACTACTCCATTTTGATGTTGTGTGATGAAGAATCCTCTGCTGATAGATTACAGGCATGGAACTCTGAATTTGAGGAGGTTATAACAAAGAAAGAATGGAACAGGGCATTCCTTAAAGCCCAGAAACAAACTGTTAACCCGAGAATGAGGTTACTGCAATACAAATGGTTGATGAGAACGTATATTACGCCTGTAAAACTGAATAACTGGTTTCCTGATGTCCCAGACACCAGTACTAAATGTTTAGAAGGATGGGGTTCCCTTTTTTCACTGTGTATTGGAGGTAAGTGGGGCAAGTTCTGTCAAATATTGTCGGAATTAACATACCTCAACAAGCGAAACGTTTTGTGCTGGGGATTTACCCCAAAGATTTTGTGGTTTGCGCAAGTACATCAGCTTTGATCTACTTTGGATTGCTACAGGCCAGGAGGTTGATTGCACTGTTTTGGGAAAAAGTGGATGTACCATTGATGTATCGATGGATAAGAGACTTGACGAATACCGTCTCACTAGAAAGACTGACTTATATTATTAGAGGAAGAGCAGAGGAGTTTGAAGTAGTGTGGGAGCCTTTACTGAACTTTGTTGACCAATGGGGTGCACAGCCACCTAATGCAGTGTAATATAATGTGGAGTTGCCCTTTTTGTATGTGTTTGTTTTTGTCTGTTTAGTCTCATCTTACTCTTTGTTGTTGTCATATAAATTATGTGAAAATTAAATAAAGATATTGTGGGGAAAAAAATTGCTTCAGTTTGGTTCAATTGTCTTAGTTGGGTTCAATACGGGGAAGACTGCAGACTTGACAACTGGCCAGAAGACCATCGTTGATACTCTCCATAGGATGGGCAAGCCACAAAGGTTCATAGCTAAGGAGGCTGGCTGTTCACAGAGTGCTGTGTCCAAGCATATTAATGGAAAGTCTAGTGGTAGGACAAAATGTGGCAGGAGAATATACACCAGCATAAGAGATGACTGTGGGCTTCAGTGGATTATCTAACAGAGAAGATTCAAGAATCTAGCAGAGATCCAGAAAGAGTGAAATGAGGCGGGAGTCACAGCTTCAAAATCTACCACATTCAGACGCATCCGGGACATGGGCTACAACTGTCGGGTTCCTCGAGTCAAGCCACTTCTGAGCCTCTGCCAACGTAGGAAGTCTCTCAAATGGGCCAAGGAGAAGAAGGACTGGACTGTTGGCAAGTGGTCCACGGTCCTCTTTTCTGATGAACGTAAAGTGTGCCTTTCATTCGGGAATCAAAGTCCAAAGGTTTGGAGGAGGACGGGTGAAGAACAGAACCCCAGCTACTTGAGGTCCAGTGTGAAATATCCAGTCAGTCAGTCATAATTTGGGGTGCAATGTCCAGTGCAGGTGTTGGTAAACTCTGCTTTCTTATATCTAAGGTCACCGCAACAGTCTACCAGAATGTTTTAGAGGACTTCATGATTCCTTCTGCAGAGAATCTGTCTGGAGATGCAGATTTCATCTTCCAACAGGACCTGGGGCCTCATGTACAAAAGGTGCGTAAGCTTGTTCTTTTTCGTTGTTCTTTTTCACGGCAAAGTTCAGATGTATCAAGAGTGACATGACCGTGGAAATGTGCGGTGCCTCACGCCAACTGCATGGCTGGCGTACGCACGTTTCTGCAGCTTTTGGTGCTTCGGCGACAGAGGTGACGCTGGGAAACTGTTCTCATAAATCTGCACACCAGAGACACATGAATAATTAGCACTGATGAACAATTCATGCCCAGCAACATTTGATTTCAACAATGCAATTGAGGCAAGGACTGAGAATTAATTTGTTCACCAGTGTATTGAATGAACCACTGATATTTGTGAAGACACCTGTTAATTGATCGAGGCAATCATTAATGCTGCCTATTACCCTCACAATCGCTTCATGACTCCAGCACAAGGCTGAGTGTAGGTTATTGGATGAATACATTTGTTATGAGTTCTAAAAAATACATGATATTAACCTTGTGGGGTGATCATAGTCAGGCACATGTCCTCCCATCACCCCTGAGAGAGCAGCGTCACCCATGATCGCAGCGATTCTCTCCTCGAACGGGGTGAGGCCCTCTGCGCCCGTTCTTCCGCCTTTTTTTGCTCACACTTTGGTGGTGGGCAGCTGTCCTCCACTTCACATCCACCTTAATGTCTGACCACTTCATTTTTAGTTCAGCGTGTGCACGCAATTCTGTCTCCACAGCATTGACAGCCGCACATGCGCTGTCCCATTTACTCCTCTTTTGCGTGTTGTTAACGCAGTATGACAGCGTGCCAAAGAGGATTTTCTTGAGTGCCTCCACTTCATTGAGCAACTTCACATTCAGAAAAAATATTTTTCTTCATTACCTCTCATTTTCCTTTTTTTCTAATCATGCAGAGATCGGCATCTCAGGTGCAGGGTTCCTTTAAATATTATTTGCATATTCAACATGGACAGGGAGGAGTCGGCGACTCCAACATGTGCGCTAATTTCCACGTTGATTGGAATGTACGAAGGAAATGTGCTTGGATTCATGAGTACGCAGAGTTTCATACATCTGAATATTTTTGTGCGTATGACGTTTTCTGGATTTGAATGTACGGCATGTTTTAGGAGGAAATCCACGCAAGTGTTTCTTTGTACATGAGGCCCTTGGCCCCTGCCCATACCGCCAAAAGCACCAAAACCTGGTTTGATGCCCATGCCATCAGAGTGCTTGACTGGCCAGCCAACTCACTGGATCTAAACCCCATTGAGAATCTATGGGGTATTATCAAAAGGAAAATGAGGAGCACCAGACCCAAAAATAAAGAACTGACAGCAAGCATCGAGGAAATCTGGGCTTCCATAACTCCCAATGCCTCAGGCTGATTGCCTCAATACCACGGCACATCAAGGCCGTGATTAAAGCAAAGGGATTCCCAACCAAGTATTGAAGATTAACATATCGTTTTGAAAGTACCATATGTTGATTGATTTAATGTGACCCTAATTTCTTTTCTACAAAAGCTGAGACGTAAATGGTGATTTCGTCACAGTATTCAAATTTTTTAAATTCCTGATTTCGTGGGTGTTATGAGGTGGAAGCCCAAATTATGTACAAATAAACAAATAGTTGAAAATGTTTCAATTGGGCGCCCTCAATCGATAATCTATGAAATCATGATCATTTTTTCAATGGAATTATGGAAATAAATCAACTTTTCCATGGTATGAATTTTTTTTGGAAAGGGTCTGTGTGTCTGTATATATATATATATATATATATATATATATATATATATATATATATATATATATATATATATATGTCTATGCTCTCAAAAGAGACAGCAACACTGCCGCCTAGCGGATCGAGGGATGACCTTCCCAGACGTGTGATTTGTTTTCAACTTGAAACTGCGTTACCTTTGTCTCAAAAATAAATCAGTGTCCACTGATCCACAGATGCACCAACAATTCACAAGCAAAATGTTATATTTACAAATTATAAGTCATGATAAAGGCACACACAACATTAAAAAACGTGCAAATCGTAGATATATTTGTGGATTTGAAAAACACGTGAATCACGGATATATTTGTGGATTTGAAAAATGTGCAAATCATTCTGAGACATATCTCTGCCCATACAAGGAGTCTGAAACATACCCACACCATAGCCAAAAAAGAAAGGTTACAATTCAAGACATATGGGGTGCTTCTCTTTTAAGCGGCGTAACATATTTCAGGCTGTAGTGAATTGTACCGACCAATCCCACCAACCCCACCAGCAGCCGAAGCGGGGAACCCAGGCTGGTGCCAGCGGGCACCGCCCCAGCACCCACGGAACATGGGCAAGTCACCATCACACCACCATTCCTCCCCAGGAGATCACCCCAGTGGTTCCTCCCACCCATAAGAGCAGGAAGGAGTGAAAAAAAGTCAGACTCCGGAACAGCAAACACAGGGACAAGAGGAGAAGATCCCCAAAGCATGCATGTGTCTTTTCACCATGCAAACCGTATTCTAATTGGTTAGCTAAATAATAGTGTTTAAAGTTGGGAGCATTTAGGCCTCCCTCCTGTTTACTTTTCTGAAGAGTGGATAGACTGATTCTATTTTTCTTATTTTTTGAATAAAACTTTCTTACAGCAGAATCTAAGGTTTGCAAACAGGAAAGCCCAGTTAACTTTATCGAAAGCTTTCTCTGCGTCAAGTGACATGATGATTGCGTTTAGATTTTTACCCAATGACATGTCACGGGCATTTAATGTTGTTTTTTTGGGCTTGCCGCTTACATGTAATGAATTCTACAGATTCTCTGAACCTTTTGATGATATTATGGACCGTAGATGATGAAATCCCTAAATTCCTTGCAATTGTACGTTGAGGAACATTGTCCTTAAACTGTTCGACTATTTTCTCACACACTTGTTCGCAAAGAGGTGAACCTCGGCCCATCTTTGCTTGTGAATGACTGAACAATTCAGGGAAGCTCCTTTTATACCCAATCATGGCACCCACCTGTTCCCAATTAGCCTGTTCACCTGTGGGATGTTCCAAACAGGTGTTTGATGAGCATTCCTCAACTTTCTCAGTCTTTTTTGCCACCTGTGCCAGCTGTTGCCGCTATAAAATTCCAAGTTAATGATTATTTGCTAAAAACAATACAGTTTATCAGTTTGAACATTAAATATCTTGTCTTTGTAGTGTATTCAATCAAATATAGGTTGAACATGATTTACAAATCATTGTATTCACACTCTTATGTATAGCAATTATTAGCAGGATGTTCTGTGTACTATACAATGATTCTCATAAGCATGTGCAGGAATGTGTTCAGTCAGAGAAAGCATATTAAATATAAACTGTCAGGTAAAAAGTGGCAGACCCAAAACCGATCAATACCGTTTTGTTGACCATGGCAAATATTTTAAACCAAAAATGTCTTGATATTTTTTAGACCTTGAAGTCTGGGATTCTATGCTTTAAGCTCTTGCCCACGCCACCCGACCCCGAATAAGTGGAAGAAAATGGGAAGATCTAAAATGTTGATATACACTACCTAATCAGTACGTCTTCTTTTTTTCCAGTACAAATATTTTGAAGACACTACCGTGTGTGTCTATATATATATATATATATATATATATACATATATATATATACACATATATATATACATATATATATATACATATATATATACATATATATATACATATATATATACATATATATATATATATATATATAGAAACACACGTGTGTGTGTGTGTTTTGTGGCACAAACAAAAGTGCATCACATCATCATCCAATAATGGATTGGTGACAATATTACGAAATATTATTTATGATAATACTATATATTAAGGCATAAGTAGAATAGAGAATGAATTGTGAGCACACCTGCATCACAGGACAGTGGTTCTGGATTCGGGTCTCGGTTGAGACCCTCCTGTGAGTTATATGTGCATATTCTCTCTATGTTTGCTTTTGTTTTCTCCAAGTACACAACCTTCCTCCCACATTGCATAAAGATGCATGTTAGGTTAATCCATCCATCCATTTTCTGTACTGCTTATCCTCAATAGGGTCACGGGCACGCTGGAGCCTATCCCAGCTATCTTCGGGGGAGAGGCAGGGTACACCCTGAACCGGTTGCCAGCCAATCGCAGGGCACATATAAACAAACAACCACTCACATTCACACCTACGGGCAAATTAGAGTCTTCAATTAACCTACCATGCATGTTTTTGGGATGTGGGAGGAAACCGGAGTACCCGGAGAAAACCCACGCAGGCACAGGGAGAACATTCAAACTCCACACAGGCGGGGCTGGGATTTGAACCCTGGTCCCCAGAACTGTGAGGCAGATGTGCTAACCAGTCAACACCGTGCCGCCATGTTGGTTTAATTGAAGACCAAAAATGCCCATAAAATATCATTTGGGATTGACTGATGGCCAGTCCAGGGTAAATCTGCCTCTTGCTCAAAGCCACTTGCATGGGATAGGTTCCAGTTAACCAGGATCTTAATAAGGACAAGCTAATGTAAGCAAGAAAATGCATGGATGGATAAAATATTGTAACTAGTATCATCAGTGGTATTGTTAGGGGGGCTGAGATGAAATTCAAGGTTGCTCGAGCATGTAAGCAAGATACATCATAAAGGTGAGGTTACAATATATATTTATTGCCAATGTTGGTTTTATATAACATACAACATGAGACTTTTTGAGGCATTTTAAGAGCCACCTTTGAACGTTCAACACACCCACTTACTGGATCATGCCACCGCTATGGCTTGTGCTCTCCCTCATCTTCACAGGACTTCTTATATTCTCCAGGGAGGGATTCTTTTTCTGCAAAATGTTTACAGTAATCCCAGTGAACTTGAGCACCAGGATTGTGGCCTGGATGTACATCCATGCAATCCACATAGCTGCTGCCAGTGCTGTCAAAGTCAGTATCCGAGTTGCAGTCTGACTCACTTTCAAGAAACTCATCCCACCATCTCAATTTATTGTCATCGCCCTCTTCATCTTTATCTTCCTCACTGCTGAATCCTCCAGTTAGGTCCTCCAATGGGACTTCCACATTGTCTTCCATGTCAAGAACATTACTGTTACTGGTGTTGACAGGCTGGATTGAGAGTTGTTGCAAAAGCTGCCTTCTGCCTCCAAAAGTATCCACTAAGCCAACATCCACCAGAAATTCAATGGGCTCCAAAACTGCATTTAGAACTGGATTGACTGGCGGAGCATCTCCATTTATAATTAACCTTGGGTATAGATTCAACTGTGGGCCTGCAATGTCACATTGTACTCAGTCATAATATCCCTACAAGTACAGTGTATGACATATTGAGAGGAAAAGAAGCAAACAAAAAACATGGTACTTACCCTCAGCAACATTGTTGCTTCTGTCGCCTCGTCCATCCATTTTTACTGATATGTAAAAAAAAAAAGTTACTTTAAATTGCTGAATATGTGTATTCACTTGTAATATGAAGCAATACCAAGATGACAGTAAATTTAGCAATGCATCCAACAGATTTGTTTTCTTGATGGTATTAGAATCACAAGATCTACTTTCCAGTTCAGTAAACCAGAAATGCTACGCCGTTATATCATCATGGAACAATACAGCATATGGTTTGCTCTCATCAGAGAGTGATATGTAAAACTCAAAATTGCCTGTTGTAAAAGCATACTTATATTTTCCTCGCATGATGTATTTGCAAATACTGCATCATGCCTTGAATTTTGGCTGTCGAGATGAAGTGTTTTCACAGTCCTTTAATATGATGTCATTGCCCTTTGTTCTTGAGTGATGTCATTTATTATAAGGCACAAGTTCTTTGAACTGTCTATGTTGTTGCGATGTCATCATTTTGTAACGTCTTTGTGATTTATTGAATTAAGAGTGGACAGCTAAAGAAAGACAAGCATATACATTTAATATGGGGTGACAGTAGCTCAACTGTATTGTCTTTGGGCTTTGGAACTGGAAGGTCATGTTTCAAAGCCCGCTGCGGACAAAACCTAAAATGGCAACTAGTTGTTAGAGAGATGCTAGTGTGCTTCCTGGCTACTTTTGAGGTGCCCTTTGAGCAAGTCGCTGTTCCCATGCCCACAGCTCAATAGGTGCAGCAAGTAATTTACTGTCTGCAGATACAGTACGTAACAATATGTTTAGGATGACAGATTTACAGCTTATACAATATTAAGTGCTCCATAGAACACACTTTATTCAATACACTATGCATAAATGTGCATCTCTACATCTAACATAAGTAGACTTTACACCGTTTTTATCAGGCTGATCAGTATCGGCCGATATTTAGCATTTTATGCTGATTGCCTTCAATGTGGCGGCACGGCTGGTTAGAGCGTCAGCCAGCCTCACAGTTCTGAGGTGCGGGGTTCAATCCCCGTCCCCGCCTGTGTGGAGTTTGCATGTTCTCCCCGTGCCTTCGTGTGTTTTCTCCGGGCACTCCGGTTTCCTCCCACATCCCAAAAACATGCATTCATTGGAGAGTCTAAATTGCCCGTAGGCATGACTGTGAGTGTGAATGGTCGTTTGTTTCTATGTGCCCTGTGATTGGCTGGCAACCAGTTCAGTGTGTACCCCGCCTCCTGCCCGATGACAGCTGGGATAGGCTCCAGCACGCCCACGACCCTAGTGAGGAGAAGCGGCTCAGAAAATGGATGGATGGATGACTTCAATGTCATAATTTGCCGATCCGATCAACTCCGCAAAAGACATTTACTCCGCGTCGCTGCGTGCACAGTATATTTTAATCCAAAAGCTAGTTTATTTTTAGCCTTTTTGCGTGTCTTTTGGCATAGTATTGGAAATATCTGACGGCCAATAAAAAAACATGTCAGCGGTGTGGAACAGACATGTAATGTCGGATCAAACGACATGACAAATTTGCTCACACGATTGCACTGTTAAGACTACTGAAATAAAATCTTGTATTCCGATACCACCGCATCCCGTTTTTTACGATCATTGGGCTTTATCTTGTCAACTCAAATGCGACTGGATACACTCGTTACCATGGCGATGACAACAAGAGTGGATTGCGCCGACTGTATTATAAGGACAAAATGGGGAAAAACGTGTTGGTGGTCACCGGTGCTCAGGACAGGACGTTCGTTTAAGGCTTACTTGAGGTATGTACCCATACTTTTAATACGATATGGCTCGCAAGCAGTCAATAAAATGTTATGTAGCCTAGCAAGCTAGCAATAGCACGAACAGTTGGACGCAAACATGCCGCTGTTCTGTCGAATCATGCTCTAAAGTTTCGGTGTGGGTGAAGTAATTTAATTAAAAATAAAGGAATGTAATTACAGTAAGTTAGCACCCATTATTTCTGCAATGACGTGACTGATTAGAATACACGATCTGACTAGAGCAGTGATTTCCAACCTCTATGGGAGGAAGGAACATATTTTACAATTGAAAAATCTCATGGCACACCAACAAACAAAAATGTCACAAAAAGTGGATACATTAATTACTGTATTTACTTCCAGCCATCTAATAGAAGACCATTCATTTGTTCTGTCTGTCACTATGCCTCACTGGCATAAATAGAGGAACAAAGATACATTATTTCTTGTAAATATTTTTTGAGCAATTAAGTACTCAAGTATATACAGTAAATGAACAGGTCATTGAAATAGACACATTCATCCATCTTGTGATCGGTTATGTTTTTTTTTTTAAACTCGCTGATCGGTCCCAAAAATCCTGATCGTGTAAAACCTAAACATAAGCATGCAATACACTAAAAATACTCCAGACACTTCTTTCATGCTATATGGAAAATGCACACCAACTTAATGCTTTTGGACTTTGGTTAAGAATTTTTGCCGTCTATGTGTCGAGTGACGCAGAGGGGCGCGCGGGCAGAAACTCGCGTATATTTTGAACTGCAGAGTTCCACTTTGCCCAAGACTGTGCATATTCTGTGACTTAAGCATAATCGACCACTCAAACATTCACAATCAATACTCATAAGCAAAGCAAATGTATTTATATAGCGCATTTCATACACAAGGTAACGCAATGTGCTTTACATGATTAAAAGCATTTAAAAACAAAGAAAAAAACAGCTTATAAACATTTAAAACAAAGGGGGGAAAAGTGCAATTAAAACAGAGTACAGTGCAAGGAATATCATTTAAAAGTGGAAATGTTCTAAAAAGCATGAGGGGAGAAAAAAAAAGTTTTTAACCTGGACTTAAAAACATTCACATTTGGGGCTGACGTCAGTTCTGTTGGCAACTTATTCCATTTGTGTGCAGCATAATGGCTAAATGCTGCTTTGCTGTTTGCTTTGGACTCTGCTCCACTATTCGACCCGAGTCTGTAAATCTCAGAGCCCTACTGGGTTTATATTCCATTAGCATTTCTTTCATGAATCAGAATCATCTTTATTTGCCAAGTATGTCCAAAAAACACAAGGAATTTGTCGCCGGTAGTTGGAGCCGCGCTAGTACGACAACAGACAGTCAATTGACAGAGAACACTTTTGAGACATAAAGACATTGACAAAAACCAGTCAGTGAGCAATAAAGGGTTGCTAGTTATCTGGTAATGCCAGTACATTATTTATTTGTTTATTTTTATTTTTTTACAATTGTGCAAAAAGATGCCGAGTCCGCTAGCACTTAGAGCAGTTCGAAAGACTAATATTGCAATAGTCCGGTGCAATGACCATTGTGCAAAGAGCGCCGAGACTTCAAGCGAGTAGTGCGATAATCTGGGACAATGTTGATTGTGCAAATGTTGCAGATACTCCTCAATCAGTGTGCAAATGGTGCAGATGCTACTCTGGCATGAGTGGTCAGTATTGGTCAACAACAGATATGCAAATAGCGCAGCGTGGCGAGACTACTACAGTGAGTCCACGAGTAATGTATAATTGGCCCCACAGAAATGTGACAACAAACAAGTCAAGAAATTGCCAGCATGTTGTAATGGAAATGTAGGTTTAGGTGTTTAAGAAGTTGATTGCAAGAGCGAAGAAGTTGTTGGAATGTCTGCTAGTTCTAGTTTGCATTGATTGGTAGCGCCTACCTGAGGGAAGGAGCTGGAAGAGCTGGTGACCGCGATGTGGAGGGTACAAGAGAATTTTGCACACTCTTGTCTTAGTTCTGGCAAGTCCTCAAGGGTGGGTAGGGGGGTACCGACAATCCTTTCAGCAGTTTTGATTGTCCGTTGCAGTATCAGCACCAAACCAGACTGTGATGGAAGAACACAGGACTGATTCGATGACCACTGTGTAGAACTGCCTCAGCAGCTCCTGTGGCAGGCTGTGCTTTCGCAGAAGCCGCAGGAAGTACATCCTCTGCTGGGCCTTTTTGAGGACGGAGTTGATGTTGGTCACCCACTTCAGGTCCTGAGAGATTGTAATTCCCAGGAACTTGAAGGTCTCGACGGTTGACACAAGGCAGCTGGACAACGTGAGGGGCAGCTGTGGCGAAGGATGCCTCCTGAAGTCCACGATCATCTCTACAGTCTTGAGCGTGTTCAGCTCCAGGTTGTGACGGCCACACCACAGCTCCAGCCGCTCCACTTCCTGTCGATATGCAGACTCGTCACTGTCCTTGATCAGCCCGATGATAGTGGTGTCATCTGCTAACTTCAGGAGTTTGACAGCCGGGTGCGCTGAGGTGCAATCGTTCGTGTAGAGAGAGAAGAGCACCGGAGAGAGGACACAACCTTGGGGCGCCCCAGTGCTGATGCTGCGTGTGGATGAGGTGGCCTTCCCCAGCCTCACCTGCTGTGTCCTGCCCATCAGAAAGCTGTAAATCCACTGGCAGATTGCAGGTGAGACGCTGAGCTGGAGAAACTTGGTTGAAAGGAGTTCAGGGATGATGGTGTCGAACACTGAGCTAAAGTCCACGAACAGGATCCTCACGTAGGTCCCTGCACTGTCGAGGTGTTCTAGGATGAAGTGCAGTCCCATGTTGACTGCATCATCCGCAGACCTGTTCGCTCGGTAGGCAAACTGCAGGGGGTCCAGCAGGGGATCTGTGACGCTCTTGAGGTGGTCCAACACGAGACGTTCAAAGGACTTCATGACCACAGATGCCAAGGCGACAAGCCTGTAGTCATTTAAACCCGAGATTGTAGGTTTCTTGGGGACTGGAATGATGGTGGAGCGTTTGAAACAGGATGGTACTTTGCACAGTTCCAGAGATTTATTGAATATCTGTGTGAAGACTGGAGCGACCTGGTCCGCGCAGACTTTGAGGCAGGATGGGGACACATGGTCTGGGCCTCCCGCTTTGTTAATCTTTTGTTGTTTGAAGATGCGTCTCACATCCTGTTCGCGGATGGTTAATGCAGAAGTCGGTGGAGTGATAGTGATCGGTGTTGCGGCTGGGTGAGTGTGGGGTGTGAAAGTGTCCTTTTCAAATCTGCAGTAGAAGGTGTTCAAGTCGTTGGCTAGTGTGCTATTGTTCTCAGCTTCGGGGGGATTGTCGCTTGTAATTTGTCAGCGATTGGAATGCATGCCAGACTGATTTAGAGTCGTTAGCGCTAAACTGTTATTCCAACTTTGCTGCATAGTTCCTCTTTGCAATGTTAATTTCTTTAGTCAGCTGGTTTCTTGCGCGATTATACAGGGCCCTGTCCCCAATCTGATATGCGTCCTCCTTGGCTTGGCGAAGCTGCTTAAGTTTGGCAGTGAACCACGGCTTGTTGTTGTTGAATGTGCAAAATGACTTTGTTGGTACACACACCTCTTCACAGAAACTGACATATGATGTAAGTGTCCGTATATTCATCCAGGCTTCCAGCTGAATTTTCAAAGACATTCCAGTCTGTGCAGTCTAAACAGCTTTGAAGTTCCATCTTTCCTTCATTGGTCCACTTATTCACTGCTTTCCCCATAGGCTTTGCGCATTTAAGTTATTGCCTATATGTTGGCATTAAGTGAATTAAGCAGTGATCAGACGAGCCCAGGGCTGCACGAGGTGTAACATGGGATGCGTTTTTTTAGCGTAGTATAGCAGTGGTCTAAAATGTTATTTTCCCTGGTAGGACAGTCGATGTGCTGCTTGTATTTAGGGAGTTTGTGGTTGAGTTTAGTTTGACTTTTTGACTTTGTTAAAGTCCCCGAGAATAATGAGGCAAGGTCAATTCCTTTGTTTTTGTTGCATTTTCAAGAGATTTGGGTTTCAGATCAAAAGATGAACATGAGACAAAAGTTCAGAACTCCAGCTTTTATTTCATGGTATTTACACAAATCAGGACACTGCAGTATGAAGCCACCCACTTTTCAAATGAGCAAAACTATTGGAACATACATTATTAAATTAACTTAAAGTGAATAATAATTTCCACTCGCCGTTTTTACTTTCCTTTCTGTAACAAGGAATAAAGCAATAACAATGGCGAAAGTGGAACAGAGTCTGATAGAACAAACGGACCAAATTGTTGTATTGGCTATGCCCATTGTTTTTGCAATAGCTATGATCGTGTTTTTGCAATAGCTATGATCGATTTGATCTTCTCTCAGCTTCAAAATGGTTTGCTTTTCTCACATAGACAGCTTTCTGCTCTTCATGTTTGCTTAACAGCAAATGCAGTTTTCACAGGTGAAACCCAAAGCCAAAAACAAGCACTAATGTTTAAGCAATCAAAAAAGGCAACACCTGAGCAACGAGAAACACCCATCAGTTCCATGTTCCAATACAATAGCTCACTTGAAAAGTGGGTGGCTTAAGTCGTTTATCTTGATGTAAATACCATGAAATAAAAGGTGGAATTCTGAACTTTGGTCTCATATTCATCTTTTGATCTGAAACCCAAATGTCTTCAGTAGATAAAAACAAAGGAATCGACCTTGCCGTTCCAATACTTTTGGAGGGGACTGTATATAATGCTTTATCTACTATATCTTTATCTTTCTTTATCTACACCAGTGGTTCTCAATCTTAGACTAAGTACCACCTAAAAATATACTTACTGGCTCTCCAAGTACCACCATCATGACAAATATTAAAATAAAATAGCCTAATAGACCTCTAAAAAGTATATTTGCTATTATTGTAAGCCACTGTAACATTATGCACAATTTAAATATTAATACCACACTTAAGTACAGTAAGAAATGTTTTTTTATTTAAAACAATTATTCAATTAAGATTAACATTAAATATTAATGTTCCAAATTAACATTTTAAAAACTTTTAAAATATAATATAAATGTATTATACTAAAAAGAAATACAACTGAACTGTACTTGGGAAGTGATTCTTTCACGTACAGGTACTAGTACCACACTTTGAGAATCACTGATCTATATAATCACGGTTGCCAAAACTTTCTACAGAGGCTCACACTGATCTATTTACATAGTCATACACCACTGAGCGGCTGCCATCATGCAAGGCACCGCCAGGCCCACTGTGGGCAATTTAGGGTTTAGGAGACACTTCGACAACGGACAGTCTGAGGAGGGACTCGACCCGCTCCACCAACTGAGCCACAGCTGTCCACAAACCAACTTGGACCAAATTTGATTCATCCCAATGTGCAATTATATATTTAATACATGCCTTTTTATACGAGTTTCGTGTGGTATACTTGAACAAATTTTATTGACACATCATCGCAGCCAACACGGAAGTACGTCCAGTAAGAGTTAAATATTAACATGCTAAAACAATCCAAAACAATTGAGTGTGAGCGATATTTGACAGCGACTAGCTACTACTTACCATAGAGAAACAATTAGCCTCACGCTTCAAAAAGAAATACTTTATTTTTGTTTTTAAATGAATAAGTAGCCTTTCTGGGGTTTTCAGGAAAAGATTCATCCATACACCTTGTCCGTGATGAGTGGAAGTCTAGAGACACAGCAAATAATTTGGACAAAAATCCACTTATAAATAGCAAAAACTAGGCAAAGCCATCGCAGTTAACCGCACGCCTGTGGAGGAAATGGAGACGCTGGGTAACAACATGGTGCATATAAACCAATAACAGAGCAATGCAGAGTTTACAAAGTGACCAGACTTTCTACGACTTAAGGGGTCCTCAATGTGCCCTCCAGTGGAAAAAAAATAGCAACAACAGTTAATTTATTGATAAATAGCAGAACCTGACGAGCTGGTTCTGGCAGGTGGGCCGTAGGTTTGACACGCCTGTTCTAAAGGATGACCTTGTGTCCAGAGTTTTATAAATAATATATTTTTTTTTTTAATGAGTACCAGCCACATAGAAATTGTAAAACAATGTTAAATTTTCAAATCTGTATTAGGTAAAAACTTTTACACAAATAGTTACTGTTCAATAAAAATATATATTTCTTTAATTGAATGAAATCCAACAATGATTCCCTGCCTAACTACATATCGGATAGTTAGGCATGGCATGGCTAGTTAGGCATGGAAATATACTAATATTTAAAGGCTCAGCACTTCAGTCAGGCAGATTTTGCTTACTGCAAACACTGCTGAACAGCGGCGTCTGTCTCATCTGGTGGAGTAGAAAAGAGATTTTGTCTATTTGTTCTTGCTTAGGGTTCGTTGCTTTTCTGCATGTTCAACTATCTTTTCCTCCACATATAGGCCCTTTCGGCGACGGACAGCATTCATGTATTTGAGTGCCTGGTTAGTTGAGTCTGCCTTTTCTCCAAAGTGCAGGTATTCTTCCTCAGTGGTAGGAACCCAGAATGGATCACTGCTGATCACCTAAGGAAGGAACAGAGAGTTTGTGATCCTAGAAAGACAACATTAGATGTTAATGGTATGCTATTATTACAATTGTTTTGTGAAATTTTATGACAGCTCAGTTGGTACACATATGAGCTAAATTAATGAATTTCAATGGCAGACAATTGAATTATTGTAATATATTTTATATATATAATTATAATTCATTCATTCATTCATCTTCCGTGCCACTTATCCTCATGAAGGTCGCGGGCGTGCTGGAGCCTATCCCAGCTATCTTCAGGCGAGAGGCGGGGTACACCCTGAACTGGTCGCCAGCCAATCGCAGGGCACACATAAACAAACAACCATTCACACCTATGGGCAATTTGGAGTCTTCAATTAACCTACCATGCATGTTTTGGGGATGTGGGAGGAAACCGGAGTACCCGGAGAAAACCCCATGCAGGCACGGGGAGAACATGCAAACTCCACACAGGCGAGGCCGGATTTGAACCTGGGTACTCAAAACTATGAGGCAGATGTGCTAACCAGTTGTATACCATCCCGCCATATAAATCATAAGTTAGCATCATTTAATCAGTACTTTCATAGTTTTTCCACAGAGTACTTTCTTACTCAAGTATTTTTCTGGTGGAATACTTTTAATACTTTTAATTTTACTTGAGTCATTATTTTATAGTAACAGTACTCTTACTTGAGTACAATATTTGGGTATGTTTGAAAGCAGTCAGATCACTGATGATCAGATGCGCGATACGGGTACTTTGACAGGAAGTGACATGCTAATATGCAAATGATCATTTTTGTTTTGATACGCTTATCTTTATCTCACTGTTAATGGCTGGGTCTTCTGTTTCCCGGTCTATACAAAATAAATAAATAAATATGTGCTGGGGGCACAGCCCGGTACCAAATGGCCCGCGGACTGGTGGTTGTCGACTAGTCGACCTTGCCACTCCACAATGATTCGTCACCATGCTCGGACTCGCGGTTGGTTGAATCCTGAGTCTGATTAGCTCTCTGAGAAGTCATTAGCCTAGGAGTTATATGACCAAATTATGCAGACATCCAGATAATTCCAAAGGGTTCACATACTTTTCTTGCACCTGTATATGGGCATCAGATTAATTACCTCCCAGTGACTGAAGACCATCTGTGGACTGGCTAGCCCACTGGTCCTCTTGCGAAATTCATCTGCAAAACCAAAACTCTCAGCTACAGGCAGAACAGCCTTGATGATGAATATTTCTGTTCCTTCTTTCATTTCTTCCTGGAGGATGCGGCCCTCTCGCTTCCCAAGCACACCATATACTCGGCCTGGATATCGAGAAGACACAGTGTAAGACCACAACCAAAGCATGGTGTAAATGTAGATGAAGAAATCTTCAGGACAAGAGAGTTACCAGTCTCTTACCCAGAACCTCTGCAGTGGCCATGATTTCACAGGTATACATCGCGGCCATAAGTCTCTGGGGCTGAGCCTGGAAAGCGTGGCGGCATGCCTCCTTTACGGCAGCAATTAGCTGGCCTGAGACAGGCCCGTAGCAGTCTGTAGAAGTAGTCTCCAGCAAGCGCTTGACTTGGCTCGGCTCGGTGGGGTTGACCTCCAAAGCATCAGAGCTTTCCAGTGCTTTGCTAGCTCCTGAAGCCTCTTGAAATGTGGGATTTTCCTCCAAGTTATTTTGATATGGTGAGTTTAAAGACTGTATATCCCATCTCTCAATGGCGAAGCAGACCCCCATGAGAGGCTCTTCACACATCGGCCCTGACAGGGTTGCTAACTGGAAGCCACTGACAATGCTGTTATCAAAATCTCGTGTAATGGGTGCCTGAGCTCCATCTTTATCTTCACGACAAAGACACTGCCACAGAGATGGCCGCTGATAACCATCCAGCTTGTTTAGCAGAATGTTTGGGCCATACCTTAAAGCATTGACAAACGAAAAACAGAGTTTCAAACCAACAAATGATTGCACATTTGTGTATTTTAGAGGTCACATTTGAAAAAAACCTTTTCATTCATTCTTTACAAATGGACTGTGCTTCAAATTATTCAGCATATGCTGTTTTTATTCATTTTTGTAATCAGTCAATTCAATTTTCAGTGAATAAAATGTCTTCAGCAGCAACAATTAAAATAGCTTCTATATCAATAATTTATTGAACAAACCACCACAACGGAAACAGTATCCCCGATACACAAACACAGAATTACTCATAATAGTTACAAAAACAAAAACTAAGTGGTTAAAAAAAAGTCCTACTAGATCATTAACAAAAAAAATAAATAAATCCAATTTCGACCAAAAGAAAAATGATGAAGTTAACGTGTTCCTCTTCGATGTAACATTAACAACACTCTCATCCATTGAAACTGTTATTTCATGGGTACAGTGGGGGGAAAAAAGTATTTAGTGAGCCACCAATTGTGCAAGTTCTACTTAAAAAGATGAGAGAGGCCTGTCATTTTCATCATAGGTATACCTCACCTATGAGACACAAAATGAGAAAAAAAAAATATCCAGAAATATCACATCTGATTTTTAAATAATTTATTTGCAAATTATGGTGGAAAATAAGTATTTGGTCAAGAACAAAAGTTCATCTCAATACTTTGTTATATCCCCTTTGTTGGCAATGACAGAGGTCAAACGTTTTCTGCAAGTCTTCACAAGGTTTTCCCACACTGTTGCTGGTATTTTGGCCCATTCCTCCATGCATATCTCTTCTAGAGCTGTGATGTTTTGGGGCTGACGCTGGGCAACACAGACTCTCAACTCCCTCCAAAGAATCAGCGCTTGCTGTCATTGAAGTTGAAACGTGGCAGGGTCTTTCAGCATGACAATTATCCCAAACACAGCGCTCGGGCAATGAAGGATTGGCTTCGTAAGAAGCATTTCAAGGTCCTGGAGTGGCCTAACCAGTCTCCAGATCTCAACCCAATAGAAAATCTTTGGAGGGAGTTGAAAGCCTGTATTGCCCAGCGACAGCCCCAAAACATCAGAGCTCTAGAAGAGATCTGCATGGAGGAATGGGCCAAAATACCAGCAACAGTGTGTGAAAACCTTGTGAAGACTTGTGAAATGTTTTACCTCTGTCATTGCCAACAAAGGGTATATAACAAAGTATTGAGATGAACTTTTGTTCTTGACCAAATACTTATTTTCCAACATAATATGCTAATAAATTATTTAAAAATCAGACTGTGATTTTCTGGCTCCCCCCCCCCCCCCTCATTTTTATCTCTCATAGGTGAGGTATAAAAAAAATTACAGGCCTATCTCATCTTTTTAAGTGGGAGAACTTGCACAATTGGTGGTTGACTAAATACCTTTTTTGCCCCACTGTAGTTATGTGGCGTAATGCCTGCATTTCATTTGTGGATGGCGGCATGGCTCAGATGGGTTCGATTCTGAGCCCTTGTGACCATGTCGAAGTGTTCTAGAGCAAAATACTAAACCTCCAGTTGCTCCTGGTTCTGCACTATCAGTTGGTGAATAAATATCTTTGAGTACCTTGAAGGTAGAAAAGCTCTACTGTACGTGAAAGGGTATTCACAAATTGTCTTCGAGAGCTGCTGTTTGGAGATGAAGCCTTTTGCCCTCCACAAATTTACAAACATTTGAGGCAGAAAACCAACTGCTACACAATGTTTGCTTTTTTCTATTACTGACTAAAAAATTTGGTTGTTATTATTTCAATTATTGAGTTTGTATTACCACCCAAAAAATGCAAAAAGTAAATTATTGTTCCATATAACAAATAGTAGGGTGACAGGGCTTTGGTGGTGAGTGATTAGGCTTGGATATGTCAAAGATTAGCAATAAAATTGATTCAACTGAATGATAATTTTTTATGTACTGTCTAGTCAGCTTCTTCATGAAGTCATTTAAGCGAATAAAGCAAATGTTTCTGTAGGCCCCAATGCATGTGTTGTTGTTTTTTTGGCAGTTAAACATTTAAATGGTGGTAGGTGTGTGTCGCCTCCCATATATAATTTTTTTTATTTGATGTTAATGCTCTGATTTAAAATAATAATAATAATCAGAAGTTACTCACAAATTACTCTTTACTTGAGTATTTTTTTCATTGAGTACTTTCTTACTCTTAAGTAAATATTTGGAGGACTACTTTTTACTTTTACTTGAGTCATATTATTCAAAGGTAACAGTACTCTTACTTGAGTACAATATTTGGCTACTCTGCCCACCTCTGACTATGGCATCGGGAGGAAAAAACAAAACAAAAAAAATAAAAAAAAAGTCATTTCCAAACCTGCGAGGTCCAAAGGCCCAGATATGTTCCACAGCATTCATCCACTTCCTTCCCTGGAGCATGTGCTCCATTTGGGCCTTGAGGTCAGCAATGGCTTCCAAGGTCCTTGCACTAACGTCTTGATTCCTACCCTCCCTCAAGGACATATTGACTTGTTCTAGAGTTCGAATTAGTGCTGAGCTGTTCTCCAAAAGACAAGTCACCTCTGAAATAAAAGATACGTTAGCACTGTACACAGGAGTGATGATTACAAAAATAAGTATTCTGAACACATCTGTAGACCCCCCCCCCCCAAAAAAAAAAAAACAATAAATCAGTTAAAACACATTTGCTGCATTAACAGTTCATGACTTATAGGATGTTAGGGAAGGTTTATAAGTTAAGGAGGATGACTTTGCAGTGGATTCTCTGGGGAATGGGGAGCAAATGGAGTTAATACTACTTATTTATAGCTATTAAAACTGTCCCATAACTATCAATACATTCAACATATTTGAATAATTAACAAATTACAGACATTTATATATACTCGAGCTTTATTCTCATTTGGCCATTTCTTGTCAGTGGAGCATTTCACTGCATCACTGTTATCACTCCATCTATCTGTCTGTCTGTCTATTGTATGTTAAACAAAACAGAGTGCCTACTCTGTTGAAGATTAGTGAGGGCTACGGAAACCAAGTTAATCAATGGTGTGTATTTAGGTCTTACCCTGTGGCAAGGGGATGGCACGGACGCTGACCGTGGCCAGTTTATTGGGGGTGGTGAGTGTGACCAAACCGCTGCTGTCGACATGAAGGGTCTCTGAAGAACGACTATGAGACCCTTCCTCTTTTACCTAACAAACGTACATATCAGAATCAGAATCATCTTTATTTGCCAAGTATGTCCAAAAAATACACAAGGAATGTCTCCGGTAGTTGGAGCCGCTCTAGTACGACAACAGACAGTCAATTGACAGAGAACACTTTGAGAGATAAAGAGATTGACAAAAAAACAGTCACTGAGCAATAAAGGGTTAATAGTTATCTGGTACTGCCGGTATATATATATATTTTTTTGACAATTGTACAAAGATGCAGAGTCCTCTAGCACTTACAGCAGTTTGAATGACTAATATAGCAACAGTCCGGTGCAATGACCATTGTGCAAAGGGCGCCGAGACTTCAAGGAGTGTATGCGGTTTAAAGTGACGAGTAGCGCGATAATCTGGGACAATGTTGATTGTGCAAATGTTGCAGATACTCCACAGTCAGTGTGCAAATGGAGCAGATGCTACTCTGGCATGAGTGGCCAGTATTGGTCAACAACAGATATTCAAATAGTACAGCATGTCGAGACTACTACAGTGAGTGCACGAGTAATATATAATTGGCCCAACAGAAATGTGACGACGAACTCAAGTCAAAAAACAATTGCCAGCATGTTGCAATAGAATTGTAGGTTAGGTGTTTAAGAAGTTGAGCGCAAGAGGGAAGAAGCTGT
Source organism: Phycodurus eques (assembly GCF_024500275.1). NCBI lineage: Eukaryota > Metazoa > Chordata > Actinopteri > Syngnathiformes > Syngnathidae > Phycodurus > Phycodurus eques. The sequence continues at coordinate 38,200,287 of NC_084526.1, forward strand.
TGGAATGTCTGCTAGTTCTAGTTTGCATTTGCAACGGTAGCGCCTACCTGAGGGAAGGAAGAGCTGGTGACCGGGATGTGGAGGGTCCGAGAGGATTTTGCATATAAAAATGCATGATGATTTTCACTTGTTTAACGCTGTTAGAAATGCCTATTATTCTGACATAATCACATTTGGAATGTAGCAGTATACGGTGTTAAATTTCTGCAACGTTAAAAGTCTTGTAAAGGCATTTTCATTTTTTGTTTCTTAGAACATTACATATGTTTGAAGACAAGCGCTGAAAACATGAAAAAATTTAGCAAAATTGAGTACTGGATTGTTGAGATACACCAGCTGCAATAAGTATTTAACACGTCACCATTTTTCTAACTAAATATACTTCCAAAGGTGCTACTGACCTGAACCTTTCATCAGATGTTTGGAACAACCCAAGTAATCCATGCATTCAAAGAAAGTAGAACAAATAAGATCAGAAATTAAGTTGTGTGTAAAAATGTGAAATGACACAGATAAAAGGATTGAACATATGAAGAAAGGGAGGTGCAAAAAGGCATGGATAGCCAAGACAATACCTAAAATCTATCAATAATCAAACAGCAATCCACTTGTCAGTACAAATTAATATCAGCTGGTTCCGTCCTTATTGATGCCCGACAAAAAGGTCTCATTGCCAAGGTCTGAGTCAAGACATCTCATGATGGGTAAGAGCAGAGAGCTGTCTCAAGACCATCGCAAACTAATTGTTGTGAAACATAACGATGGCATTGGTTACAGGCGCATATCTAAGCTTCTGAACGTTCCAGTGAGCACGGTTGAGGCCATAATACGTAAGTGGAAAACTAATCATACCACCATAAATATACATCTATCAGGTGCTCCTCGCAAGATTTCTGACAGAGGAGTGCAAAGAATAATCAGAAGAGTTGTCCAAGAGCCAATGACCACCAGTGGAGAGCTTCAAAAAGACCCAGAATTAGCAGGTACTGTTGTCACAAGGAAAACAGTGAGTAATGCACTCCGCCGCCATGGCCTGAATGCACGCTCACCACGCAAGACCCCATTTGCTGAAAATTACAAAACTCGTTTAAAGTTCGCTGAACAACATTTGTACAACCCCGTTAAATACTGCGAGAATATAGACTGGTCGGATGAGAGCAAAATTTAACTATTTGGATGCCATAATGCACACCACGTTTGGCTGAGAATTGGCACTCATCCTAAAAACACCACACCAACAGTGACGTTTGGAGGTGGGAACGTGATGGTGAGGGGCTGCTTTTTAGCAAATGGTACTGGTAAACTTCACATTATTGAAGGAAGGATGAATGGGCAAATATACAGAGACATTCTTGACAAAAACCTGCTGCCATCTACGAGGATGATGAAAATGAAATGTGGGTGGACATTTCAGCAGGACAATGATCCAAAACATACTGCCAAGGAAACTCAATTGGGTTCAAAGAAAAAAATAAAGCTGCTAGAATGGCCCAGCCAATCACCGGACTTGAATCCAATCGAAAATCTATGGAAAGAACTGAAACTCAAGGTCCATAAAAAAGCCCAAGGAACCTTCAAGATTTGAAGACTGCTTGTGTGGAGGAATGGGCCAAAATCATACTAGAGCAATGGATGAGACTAGTTTCACCATACAGGAGGCATCTTGAAGCTGTCATTCCAAACAAAGGCTTTTGTATAAAGTATTAAATAAATACCAGTTGGCGTGCTCAATACTTTTTCCCTGTGTCATTTCACATTATTACACAACTTAATTTCTGAGTTTATTTGTTCTACTTTCTTTGTATGTATGGATTACTTGGGCTTTTCCCAACATCTGGTGAAATTTTCATGTCAATAGCACCTTTGGAAATTTATTTAATGAGAAAAATGGTGACATGTTAAATACTTATTTCAGCCGCTGTATAGGGTTAAACAATTTTTCACCATCTCAGTTATCTGGATTTATTGGACGGGGCTAAAAACAACCCCAATTACGCACTTGGGTTTGGGTGTACATTATGGCCCTTAATTGCCCCTCGTTCACTATATCAGTACTCAGCGCCCTCAATTTAGCTGTAGCGATTTGGCGCAATTACCAGTTCCTTATTGATAAAAAAATTTCTACCATTACATGTGTGTAGTTAGCCATCAATCTATTCATGCAACACATCATGCAAAAAAACATCTTCCCTGAAGTGTTAAGTGTTGTTGTTTTTTTGTTTTGTTTAATTTGGTTTTATTTGGGCTACAACTTCCTTGCCGTGTGCCCCCATGCGCGGCGCAGAGAAAGGCATCGGTAAACCCGACGCCTCCACCGCCCCATGCTTGCCCACCAGCGTGAGTAGATGGTAGCTGCCAGCAGAGCTGCAGATCTGCTCACCAGCGTATAGGCTGTCAGCCTCAGAGTGCTTGCCGGCCGCCTGCAATGGCGCGGGGCGAGGAACATGAGAAAATTTTTTTTTTTGCATTTTGCTGCTGTGGCCGGCCCATGGCGAGCACTCCATTCCACTGACGACCCGCTGTATTTCAACAGTGCTGAATGAGGTAAAAATTGTCTCTGAGCCCCCGGCGTAATGACCTGCAGCCGTGCCGGGGCTCAGAAACTATTTTTATTTCAGAAGCTGCCTGACCACCACAGATAACCTCTCTACGGCCCGTGAGAGCATGTGCATCGCTCGCAACGAGCTGGGAGAAAAGGCACGTATTTCACCGACAGTGAAAGGTTTATTGTGGGCACACCCACAGCAACTCAAAGCTGACACAATGTGTTGTTTCTTCGCCATTTTGAAGCCAGATTTCATATACTTGATTTATTTATTTTTTAGTCATTCAAATTTGGCAGACTCTTCTCTATGGTGTGTTAAATTTAATTAACTTTTTATTTTTTTTTAATTTGTCAGTTTACAGGGTCTTTAAAAAACATTACCAACTGCAGGATTGGCCTGTATAGAGTAAAGCATAATAAAGTTTATTATAATCATCATAACAATCATTTGGAGAACTGAGCTTCGTCTCCCTGTGGATTTGAATCAGATCATATCCTCCCTCCCTCAACATTTATTTTATTTAAAACTAATTTTACAAACCCCAATTCAAATGAAGTTGAGACTTTGTATATAATGTAAATAAAACAGAATACAACGATGATGTTCAAACTAATGAACGTTACTGTCGGACAGTTGAGGAATGCTAAAAAACACACCCTTTGGAATATTGCACAGGTGAACAGGTTAATTGGAAACAGGTGTCATGATTGGGTATCAAAAGAACAACCCCGAAAGGCTCAGTTGTTCACAAGCAAGGATGGGGCGAGGTTCACCACTTTGTGAACAACTGCGTAAGTGATTAGTCCAACAGTTTATGAATGTTTCTCAATGTACAATTGCAAGGAATTTAGGGAATTTATCATCTGCAGTGCTTAATATCAACATCAGATTCAGAGACTCCGGAGAAATCTTTTAACTTAAGCGGTAAGCCCGAAACAACAATGAATTCACGTGATCTTCGATCCTTCAGGTGGCACTGCATTAAAAATTGGCATCATTTTGTAACGAACACTTCAGAAAACCGTTGTCCGTTAACACAGTTTGTTGTTAAAACTCTCCCATCCAAAGTGAAAGCCATATATCAACAACACCCAGAAATGCCACCAGCTTCTCTGGGCCGGAGTTCATCTGAGATGGACTGACGGAAAGTGGAAAAGTGCCGTGATTTGACAAGTCCAAATTTCAGCTTGTTATTGGAAATCATAGTCGTGTCCTCCAAGCTAAAGAGGAAAAGGACCTTCCAAATTGTTTTCAGCGCAAAGTACAAAAGCCAGCATCTGTGATGGTATGGTGGTGTGGTAGTCTCCATTGCATGGGTAACACACGTCTCATGTGAAGACGCGATTAATACTGAAAGGTACAAAGTTTTTGGACCAACATATGCTGCCATCTAAGCTACGTCAGGAACGTCCCTGCTTATTTCAGCAAGACAATGCCTAGCCACCTTCTGCACGTTACAACAGCATGACTGCGTAGTAAAAGAGTACTAGACTGGCGTGCCAGCAGTCCAGACCTGTCCTTCCTTTGAAAATGTGTGGCGCATTATGAAGTGCAAAATACGACAATGGAGACCCTAGACTGTTGAACAACAGCAATCATCAAGCAAAAATGGGAAAGAATTCCACCTACAACGCTTCAACACTGTCCTCAGTTACGAAATGCTTATTGAATGTTGTTAAAAAGAAAGGTGATGTAGCACAGTGGTAAACATACCTGTCACAGGTTTTTGGAACGTGTTGCAGGCATCAAATTCAAAATGAGTAAATATTTGCAATAACCAAAAAATAAATACAAATAAAAATAGTCCATCCATTTGAACGCTTAATATCTTGTCTTTGTAGTGTCTTCACTGACTCTAGGTTGAAAAGGATTTGCAAATCATTGTATTCTGTTTTTAAATCTACATCTTACACAATGTCCCAATTTCATTGGAATTGGGGTTTCTAGAAAGGGTTGTGATTGCAAAAGCGACAAGGGTGGAAAACAACCACAGACTGAACTGAGTTTATCAGTTCTCAAAAGAAAAGACCCTTCAGATTCAAATAGTTTAAAAAATAGATTCTTATGGCCAGGTACCAAATAAGCCATGCCTCAGATGGTGTACAATAACAGAGAGATTCACTCACCTGGTGAATGATGGCCACTTTATGTTGCTTCCCAAGATCTTCATTGACCATGTCCACTTTTGGAGGGCGCACCACTGTCTCTCTGAATGGAATGATGGGCTTAGATGCGCTGATCTCAATTTTAGCAAACCTTTGAAAACGAAGTCAAAATCTCGTTATATGTTAATTACTGCCAATAATTACAGATGATTACTTGCGGCCATATGTCTTTTACAGACGTGTGTCAGAATTGAGTTTCAACACCCAACTCCGGCAGAGCTTTGACCATGTCGTGGGGGAGGCGAGTCCAAATGGAACATTTTCTGTGCCTCCATTGTTGATGCGGCTGACCAAAAGTATGGCCGCAAGGCGGTTTGTACCTGTCCTGGCAGTAATGCCGAACCCGTTGGTGGACACTGGTGGTGAGGGATGTTGTCAAGCTAAAGTATGCCTGTGAATATTCTCATTCACCACCATCATTTCATTCTCAAAGTATTGAATCGATCGCAACTGGACTGTGCTGGTTGTTTTACAAGTCGTTTTTCCTCTAATCTGAGCAGGTTTCAACAGTTCCTGCAAATATTGTAGGACAGCAGTTGGCTGATTTTTGCCTGTTGTTCATATTCCATATTGAAATACTACAATTAAAATATTCCAATATGGAATAAGAGAGAGTTTCCACCAAACGCCTCGTTGACAGATAGTGGCCTCCCTGCAAGGCATCTTAACGACAGTCGTTTTGCATTCCCAAAGAATGACACAATTTGGGAAACAGTATAGTGCTATCCTACATAGTCTTGCATGAACTGATGAAGTCTCCTCGGATGATCGGCGCAACGCCTTCTGAGACTACCAGAACAGTCCAGTTTCGATGATTCAAGATGATCAGGCCTTTTTGACCATTAGAACACCAGAGGTAGCTGATGGCCGACTGGAACGCGGCTTCAGAGGTTGCTAAGGCCAAAACTCAGAGGGGGTGGGAGTTTGGTGAGGTTATGGAGAAAGCCTTCTGGATGGGTTTGGGGAAATTCTGGTCAACCTTCCAGCAACACATGAGGGGAAACAGTACACCATTAACACTTTGCATAGTGGGAAGGGGGCTACCCTTGGTACCTGGATTCACAGTTCCACCTGGTCACTCCTTCTGACCTTTCCTGTACTTTGCAATCAGCAAAGTCTGCATCTGCTGTGGACTTTCATGGCATGAAACCATACTCTTGCTCACAAATCTCAATTTCCTGTCTGAACCTAGCCTCCACTACTTTTTGCCAAGTTGTCGCTGTTTTTGAACTGTAAGTCGTTCTACTCGTCGCGCGCGTTTGTGTCTTTAATATTCGCCGGTGTTTACATCCCCCCCCACAGGCCAACACGAACGCCGCACTGCAAACACTGCCTGACCAAGCGAACGAAAAAAAAAAGCACCCAGATTCACCCCTGATTATTCCTGGGGACTTCAAAAAAGCAAAACTCAACCACCAACTCCCTTAACCCAAGTAGCACATTGACATTCCCACCAGGGAAAACAACATTCTAGACGAATGCTGTACAGCGTTGAAGGACTCGTACCGTGCTATTCCTTGTGCAGCTTTGGGCTTGTCTGATCACTGTTTAATTCACTAAATATCAACATACAGGCGCAAACTTAAATATGAGAACCCTGTGGTGTAAACAGTGAAGAAGTGGACTGATGAAGCAAAGATGGAACCTCAAGACTGTTAATACTGCACAGACTGATAGACGGTCTTTGAAACTCCAACTGGCAGATGAATATACAAACACTAGTATATCTGATATCAGCTTCTGTGAAGACGAGTGTGCACCAACAAAGACATTTTGCATTTTCAATAACAAGCCGTGGTTCACTGCCAGGCTAAAGAGGACGCCTATCCGAGTGGGGACAGAGCCCTATACAAACAGGCCAGAAACCAGCTCACAAAAGAAATCAACATTGTAAATAGGGCTACATGATATTGGAAATGCAATGATTTCTTTTGCAACCCTGTGATCGATATGGCGATGTGAAAACAATTTCAGGATAACATATTTGTGCCATGTGAAATCCAGCACACATTTTTCTTTTCCCCCCAATGTATTGTTTTGACAGTCTACTGTAAAATAGCTTCAGTAGAACTAAACTACTCTCAACAGAGCACAGAAATATACTGAGATATTTGTGTGTACGTTTTAACATAATATGCATTAGCATTTCTGTATTTGAGTGCATTAGTTTAAAGTAAAGCCCTTTCTTGGCCCGATTTGCTAGCGCGGCTAATCATCAAGATCAGGAACGACAAAGTCTAATTTGAATCCCATGAAAAATAAAACGTGTTTTGCCTGATCCTTCATGTTTTCTTGAATTGTACACGTTACAAATTCTACCTGGGTAATCAAACATATGAGCATAACTGTGGAATGTTCTCTCAAAAAGTAAAGCTGCATTTCAGAATAAGAGCAAGTAAATTAAAAGAAAGTTATACGTTTAAATAAAGTGCTTAACTTCAGAAAAATAAAAAAAGTTTTAATTTCCTCTTTTCTGTTTGGGGTCTTGACAACAGTGAAGTTTCAAACAATTTTACATATTTTAATTTAACAAATCTTAATTCAACCGTTTTAGAGGTTATGTTTGTTTTCGCTTTTTGCTTCGTAATGTGCTCCCAGTGGACACTTCCCACTGAGAAGTGTAAACAAAATGACTGGTCGTTCCATTTTCAGCGCCATTTATTTTTGACGTTCATCCTTTAATCGGCCATTTTCTGATGTTTCTCTGTCTTTTTAACTCAACTTCCACACCGAGTCGCTTTCTCTCTCCTCTGCTGCGTTTCACTACTACTAGTTGACGAACATAAATGCCCACGACACTGAATGATTTCATGATCTGAAGGCAATTGAGACCTCATTCACCAAGAATTCAGGGCATCTTTTAATTTTTTTTAGTGGACATTGAAATGACTCATGGTAGGCCTAGGAGAAAGTGCTGTGGTCAGATGAAACCAAAGTTGAGCCATTTGGGGTATCACCTCCAAGGCCCTGCCACCAAGGAGCTTTTTAACCATCCCGACAACTTCAACGTTCTGAGTCGAGGTCAGCAGTGCCCCGTCTCCACTACACACAATGTTTATGGTGCACTGCTTTCCTTTCCAGAGATGCCAGATGGTGGATGAGAATTTCCTCCGCCGTCCGGAAGTCGTTCTCCACAGCTTCACCAAAGTCCTCCTATGCCAGAGTTTTTGCCTCAGCGACAACCCAAGCTGCATTAAGCCTGGCTTGCCGGTACCCATCAGCTGGTTTACATTTTAATGTTTTTGTCCGCAGCAGGACTCGATCTGTGAGCCTCTTGGTCCTGCAAACCCAAGTTCTTATAGATGAGCTATTTTAAAATTATATTCAGAAACATACATCATGGAAAGACAACAGCTACAATCTCAATTATTATTAATTTTAGACATGCCAGATGCCAGTGAACAGTACTTTCTGATGACACAGAGACAGTCTCACGCTGACCGGTTTTTGAGGTCATCCAGGCAGCGTTGGAGATGAACCTCTCCAGCAGTGACCAAAACATGTTCCCCTGTCTCTTGGATTAGAACCTCAGCACAGGGGTCTGCTTGGTTCAACAGACGCATCCCACGCACCAGTTTTGGCATCTCACCTGATGCATAAATGGAAAGAAAGTGTTATCCGTGAATAAAAACTACAGTATATATTTTAAAATACAGGTAATTTGTGGAATTTCAAAGACCTACTTGGATGTTTTGATTCTACGGCAACTCGTACAATGGGTGAGGCTTCAAAGTTGAGTGGGGTGAAGGGTGGGCAAGCAGGAGTCGTTGAAATAGTGGCTGACTTCAAAATAAACTCTTCCAGACCTTTAATGCCTAAAAAAGTATGGGAGCAATTAATAAACACAAAAACATTTTAAAAAACAAAATTCTGCACCACTGACCAATCTGCTATCACAATCATAATATTGTAAAAAAAAAAGGGTTAAAAAGTATGTTTTTTTTTTTTATAGACTGGTAAAAGACCAATGTAAAACTAAAAAAAATAAAAATAAAAACCGCAGTAAATACACACACACACACACACACACGTAGTGGCTGAAATAAGTATTTAATATATCATTATTACACACAACTTAATTCCTGAGGTTATTTATTCTACTTTCTTTGTATGTATGGATTACTTGGGTGGTTCCCAACATCTGGTGAAATTTTAATGTCAATAGCACCTTTGGAAATATATTTAATGAGAAAAATGGTGTCGTGTTTAGTACTTATTTCAGCCACTGTATATAAATCTATTATTAACGTAACATTTGATAAGTGAAACTGGACATGTGAGAGTGATGATTATAACATCTTGCTTCAATTACACCCCCCCCCCCCCTCCAAAAGTATAAGAACGGCAAGGTCAATTCCTTAGTTTTTATCTACTGAATGCATTTGGGATTCAGATCAACAGATTAATATGGGACAAAAGTTCGGAATTCCAGTTTTTATTTCATGGTATTTACATCGAGATGTGTTAAAAAAATTAGGACAGAGCACCTTTTGTTTGAAGCCACCCACTTTTCAAGTGAGCAAAAGTATTGGAACTTGTGACTGATGGGTGTTTCTAGATGCTCAGGTGTTTGTTGCCTTTTAGATTGATTACTTATAAACATTAGATAGTGCTTGTTTTTGGCTTTGGGTTTCACCTGTGAAAACTGCATTTGCTGTTAAGAAAACAAAGACCTATGGGAGAAAAACAAAAAAAATTTAAACTGTGAGAAGAGGTATAATCGATCAGACCTATTGCACAAACATTGGGCATAGCCAATTCAACAATTTGGAATGTCCTGAAAAAGAAAGAAAAGAGTGGTGTACTGTGCAACAGGCATCGAACAGGTTGGCCAAGGGTATCAACAGCAGTTGATGACAGAAACATTGTGAGAGCTGTGACGAAACACCCAAAGACAACAGTCAGTGACATCGCTGCAAACCTCCAAAGGGCAGGGATGAAGGTATCACAATCCACTGTTCGAAGAAGAATGCGAGCATGCTGTGACAACGCGAAAGACCGTGATTTCCGGTGAAGAAAACATGGCGGCACCTCTTGCGTAGACCCAGAAAAAGCAGCTACTACAAGACAAAGTATTTTTCCTTTTTCAGTGGCGGTTTCTCGCTTAGTTTTATTCTCTTCTCTTTCACCATCTTTCTAAACAGTGATAGAGAGCTATTTGAGATTTTCACCGACAGCTACGTCAACGCTAACCCGTCTGTCATGGAGAATACCAGTTCCCGCACTGACCAGTCGCTGAAGAGAAAGAAGATTACCTCCACAGAAGATGTACTCTGTTCGCCAGAATTACAAGCCAGTGTCCTCCTCTCAAGCGACAAGAAATTGTCAATTACACTCGACTTGCTTCACCAAGAAATCACCGAGCTCAAAAACAGCTTGAAATTTACACAGCAACAGGTGAAGGAGCTATGATTAGATAATGCTGTGCTCCGATCAAACATGATTACAACGACAGTGGAATTAAAAACTCTCCGATTGGAGAGTTTTCCGATTGATATAAAATCATGAAAGAAACCACGCTGGACATTCAATCAAGAAGCATGCGCGCCAATCTCTGCGAGGCGCAGATTAAAAAGTTCATGTCCGCGCTCACGATACAGCAAGATACAGTCGACATGTGTTCATCGATTAGGAAGCCCCTGTCCAGGAAACCGACCATGTCCCATCCTTGCAAAGTTTGAACACTTCCAACAAATTTCTTTTTGTGAAAACAAAAGGTTGTGAGCTCAAAGGGACATCTTTTGGAATAAATGACCAGTTCCACATGGAAAACAATGAGAGGCATAAAATCTTGTACGCGCTGTTGAAGAACAACCGTGAGAAAGGCAAACAAGCGTGGTCGGTTGTCGACAAGCTGTTCGTCGACGGTCAACTTTTCTGTGATGCCAACGTCACCCCCTGGCTCTTCAAGATAAGTAGTTCTCCTGATGTGTTGTCATTATTGTCAAAACCACCCACAAGCAAAAATAATTGATTGATTATCTCTAAAGCCCTTGCAGCGAGACTTGAAAAGGTACTCCCGTCAATAATCCACTATGACCAGACAGGTTTCATTTAAGGTAGAAGTCCCACAAATAATGTCAGACATCTATTAAATTTAATAAGTATGTTACAGCATACAAATCAATCATAATGTCACACAAACCTTTCGATAAAGTTAACAAGCAGTCTCCAATCTCATTAAAACACTTTCACAATTATCAGATTCGTCTATAAACTGGACAAAATCAACAATACTCCCAGCAAATTTGTGGAATCCTGCAGATCAAATCGCAGATTACCCCATTCCTATAGGAAACATTAAGTATATAGGTATTAATATTTTTACAAAACTCACAGAGTTTACCAATCTTAATTACACACCACTTCTGGAAAAAAAAATCTCAGCGAATTTAATACGCTAGAATAATTTACCTATATCACTACTTGGAAGAATAGCGACTATTTAAACAAAACTCTTACGTCAAATAAACTATTTATTCTCAATGATTCAATTTAAACCCATATTAAAATGGTTCCAAACCTTAGATTCTGCCATAATAATTTTTTATTCAAAAAATAAGAAAAACTTTAGTTAGTTGATCTGAGCAAAGGGTCTGCATACTGAAGGCTGTGTGATATTTCAGTACCCACTATATGTACAGGCCATACCACAAGATGCAGACCACTCGTAAGCAAAAATAATTGATTTTTTTTTTTTTGATTGATTGATTGATCAGATTGGATTTTGTAACCCACCCGGCCAAACCCCCGACCACAATCACACCTCTGACTTCTGCGTTAACCATTCATGAACAGGATGTGAGACGCATCTTCAAACAACAATAGACTAACAAAGCGGCAGGCCCAGACCATGTGTCCCCATCCTGTCTCAAAGTCTGCACGGACCAGCTCGCTCCAGTCCAATTATACATTACTTGTGCACTCGCTGTAGTTGTCTCGCCACGCTACACTATTTGCATATCTGTTGTTGACCAATAATGGCCAGAGTAGCATCTGCTCCATTTGCACACTGATTGAGGAGTATCTGCAACATTTGCACAACCAACATTGTCCCAGATTATCACACTACTCGTCACTTTAAACCGCATACACTCCTTGAAGTCTCGGCGCCCTTTGCACAATGGTCATTGCACCGGACTATTGCAATATTAGTCATTCGAACTGCTCTAAGTGCTAGAGGACTCTGCATCTTTTTGCACAATTGTCAAAAAAAAAAAGAAAAATGTACCAGCATTATCAGATAACTAGCAACCCTTTACTGCTCAGTGACTGTTTTTTTTTTTTTTTGTCAATGTCTTTATGTCTCAAAAGTGTTCTCTGTCAATTGACTGTCTGTTGTCTTACTAGAGCGGCTCCAACTACCGGAGACAAATTCCTTGTGTGTTTTTTGGACATACCTGGCAAATAAAGATGATTCTGATTCGTTACATATTACCTTTAGAATTGTCCTATTATCCTTATGTTGTTGTTTTTTTTATTTAGTATGGCTTGTTTAAAACTGTGGCCTTTGGATGACCGCTTGTGCTACGTGCTTTCAGCTGCTGCCTTGCATAAACTTTATTTATAGGAAGCAGCAAAGGGAGAAGAGCTAGAGAATGTTCCAAGCTGACAATGTGAGGAAAAACATCATCATCATTCTGTCGGCCCCACCAGTGAAAACCAGAGTGGCAGCGGTCTAGATGACCAGCTGGGGGGGCAAGTGAGGCTAACCAGCTGCTAGAGGAACACCCCCCTTCTCGTGCTTGTGTTGTAATCTATATATGTGAGGGGCCGAGGGGAAAGGTGCCTTTTTTCCTCTCAGATCTGCATATCGGAGGAGAGTTCGGTGGCAGGGAGAGTGAAAAAAACGGCCCGGATTTCTGACCTTTGGACCCTGCTGAGCACCTGATACATAAAACAGATCAAATTGCAACCTGTGTGAGTTATTTGAGTAATTACCTTAGAGAAAAACGAACACACATTTGGGTGAGTGTGAGCAGGTAGTTTATTGATTTGTAATTCTGGGCCACCGGCCCTGGGTGAATAGGAACAAGCACACGCTCCGACAAATTGGTGACCCCGACGTGATCTCGGAAAAGTAGTTTCTTGGGACCTCCGTGGCTACTCCTCTTTTTCTGCAAATATCCAGGTCGGCCTTCTAAAAAAGGTAAGGGAGAAGCCTGTTCATTCAAATTCTCCTGATTTGCTGCTAATTTAAATTGTGATATTGTGGAATGAGGAGTGGGCTGAATTTTGTTGAAAATAATCCGGGGCTCAGTAAAGGTGTATTTAACATTCAGTATTGATAAAAGCGCGTGTGGGATTGTGTCGGATTTGGAATCCGTGAGTTTAAACATATCGGCGAACACGTGGATGTTTTATTATAGGCCAACAATATCCTCAGAGAAAGGAAGCAGTTGGACAGCCAGCTGCGACCGAAGTCGAACCCGATAGAGGTACTTTGGTGTGGTGACAAAACAGAAAATAATATAAAAACTTTAATTTTTTGTGTGTTTTGATTTGTTATAACGGAGTTTATGTAGAAAGGAGAAAATATTAAGATTGACCTCGAGGGTATTGTAGAGGGTAAAATTACAGGAGAACAAATTATGTTGATGTGGCCATATTTTAAGGAAACTATCCCGGGGAGGAGGAAGAAAACAAAAGATGAAGGGGATGTTGGAAGAATGCCAGGATGGTGGCTTTTTTGCCTCAGAATAACAAGAAAACGTATTACAGGTTTTGGTTCAAATTCATGATGCTTGAACAAGAATTACGGTGACGGGAAAAAAACAAATGTGTTTAAGGATAGAGGATTACGCAGTCGAGCTGATAAAATGTTGAAATAGACTATATTTTATCAATTGGCATCCACCTCTAAATTACAGAATGTTAAAAAAAGAGAAGAGAAGGGTTTAAAATGGTCTCACACTGAGGGGTGTGAACCTTCAGCTCCGCCGCCTTGTGCTTCTTCTTCAGCACAAGATTCTGCTGTACAAGCACCAGTTGCGGAGATAATGCGAGGATCTGTACTGTTTGAAATCAGTGTTGCTCAAACTGTGGGTGGCGGGCCCTCTCGGATGCAGAGGGCCCTGAGCGGAAGAGTTTTGGTAAGACCAGAAATAGGAGCAAAAACAGGAAATTCCAGGTGCCCCGAATGGTTTGTTCTCCACATCCAAACGTATGTATACTCCTTTTAGTGTGTCTGACCGCACGTTTAAGTGAAAAACTTCTTTCCCCTTCATGCAACGATTTACTGACGCTATACAGGGAATCTCGTTGGTGATGGGTGACTTGAGGGCCATTGTGGGAACAAAACTGACACATCAGGAGCTTCGGTCCCTGGAAGACATCGCTGACACTACTGGATATCACGACGATCATCCTCTGGACGGGCGTATTCTAGGTGGGATCGGTGCCGCCATCCATTAAACGTTCCCGGCCTCACTTGGGTCTTTCAGATGGGTGAGGGGAAGACAGGCCTTGCTTACTCGTCATGCACGCGCCAAGACTGGTCCAAGGCTTCAGGTGCTGATCCGTCAGTTAGTACAGTGATGACTTAGCTTTACAGGGAGGCAGTGCTCAGAGCATCCAAGCCAGTGGCTGATTCCATGAAAAACAATCCGGCTATGACTACAGCGACACCTGTTGATTGGAAAACACACTTTTTGCATCACTTAGCACGACATATTGAAAAAGGCTAATACAGATAAAGATGCTGTACTGTGTAAGCGGTAGAAAATACATGGATGGATATTAATGATTCTATCACACAACAGAGTTTGAAGGTTTTTACCAGTGATACTGATTTGAGGCATTTGGAGAGAATAAAATTCATGACATTAGCATTGGAAGTGACAGAAAATATGAGCTTTCACAGCAGGTCGGATACCATCACTAGAGGCCTGACCATCAGTGGGCCAAAAAAATTACCAGATTTGTCAAAGGTCCGATCGGCGTGTATGCAGGCAGGCAGACACAAGCGAGGTCCTCGGATGTGTGTGGTGGATGACAGATTTATTTCAACAGTGGCCATCCAAACCTTTGAATTATTTTACAAATCAATCCACTCATTCAATTGGATGCATTAGTATGATCATTATCATTATAATATTTTAAAAATCCACATACTGGCCGGCACACTGCTATAAGGTGATGGAAACGAACAATTGTATGAGTGTGTGTGTGTGTGTGTGTGTGTGTATATATATATATATATATATATATATATAAAAAATGCATTCCCATTTAAGTCGCCGGCGATTTTTCACCAGCTCATTCTGCATTTAATTTGGGTTTAACACTAAAGTTGAATTCTCCAGTCACGC
>NC_084526.1:38220307-38230307 GCF_024500275.1 Phycodurus eques
TAATGAAACCTTTCTTTGCAATTAGAGAGGTCAAGCATTTGCTGTAGTTCTTGACCAGTTTTGCACACATGGTAGCAGGTATTTCGGCCCACTTTTCCTTGTAGATCGCTAGATCTATCATGCTTTGGGGCTGTGGCTAGCAACATAGACCTTCCACTCCCTCCACAGATTTTGTATTGGGTTTAGGTCTGGAGACTAGACCACTCCAGGACCTTGAACTGCTTTTTACAGGACCACTCCTTAGTTGCCCGGGTGGTGTGTTTAGGGGTCATTGTCATGCTGGGATACCCAGCCACGTTCCATCATCAATACTCTCAGGGAGGGGAGGAGGTTTTTGCCCAAAATCTCACAATACATGGCCCCATTCATCTTCTCCCTAATACCGATCAGTCATGTTATCCCCTTTGTAGAAAAGCAGCCCCAAAGCATGACGTTTCCACTCCCATGCTTCACAGTGGGTATGGTGTTCTTGGGATGCCACTCAGCCTTCTTCCTCCAAAGACGGCAAGTGGAGTTTTTACCAACAGGGTCAATATTGGTCGCATCTGACCACATGACATTCTCCCAATCCTCCTCTGGATCATCCAAATAATCACTGGCAAACTTTAGACCGGCCTGGACATGTGCTGGCTTAAGCAGGGTCACCTTTCGGGCACTGTAGGATTTGAATCCATGGTGTGTTACAATGGTATCCTTTGTGATTGTGGTCCCAGCTGACTTCAGGTCATTGTCCAGGTCCCTCTGTGTTGTTTTGGGCTGATGCCCCACCACTCTCAAGAAGAAGAAGAATCACCTTTTATTGTCATTAACATGCATGCATGTACATGAAATTTGTTCTCTGCATTTAACCCATCACAGTGAACATATACACATGTTAGTGGAACACAATGGAGCAGGGGGCAGCTGAAGCACCCGGGGAGCATTTCGGGGTTTCAGTGTCTTGCTCAAGGACACCACAGCCGTGAGTCCGGGGGATTTTGGTGGATGGTCCAGTCGGGGTCTTGAACCTAGGTCCCCCACTGTGGCAGGCGATGATCTTAGCCATTGGGCCACAGCTGATCAAGATCACTGACACCCCACGAGGTAAGATCTTACATGGAGCATCAGGTCGAGTGAGATTGTCAGTTGTTTGCCTATTTTAGAGTACCTCATCAAAGCCTTGTGCAGGTCTACAATTTTGTCCCTGGTGTACTTAGACAGCTCTCTGGTCTTGGCCATGGTGGAGAGGTTGGAGTTTGACTGTTTGACAGTGTGGACAGGTGTCTTTTATACAGATATGGAGTTCAAACAGGTGTCAGTAATACAGGTAACGTGTGGAGGATAGACGAGCTTCTTAAAGATGAAGTACCAGGTCTGTGAGAGCCAGAATTCTTGTTGGTTGGTAGGTGTCTAAACGTTTATTTTTTTCGCAAGAATATATCATACAATGTGGTTTCATGGATTGTTTTCCCCACATTCTGTCTCTTTCAGTTGAAGTGTGCATATGATGAATATTACAGACCTCTCTCATCTTTTTAAGTGGGACAACTTGCACAATTAGTGGCTGTCCCAAAACCTTTTTTCCCCTCACTGCAATGAAAAAGGTACCGTATTTTCACGACCATAAGGCGCACTTAAAAGTCGTAAATTTTCTCCAAAATGGACGGGGCGTCTTATAATGCGGCGTGCCTTATGTGTGCACCGAGTTCCAAAATCTATAAATGTTGTTGTGTGATGAGCGCTCCGCTTAACTGACTGGGAGCATTTCCTGCCGACACGATGCTTATACAGAGGAAAAGCGGACGTGGGTGAGGACAGCATGCGGACATAAAGGGGGAAGGGTGAGCGTGAAGGAGGATGCTAAAGACACGTCCCCAGTAGGTGTATAGCGCTGGTCAAGCCAGCCTCCACTCGTAAAGTAGCAATCAAGCCAGCCGCCCCTAATTTCTAATAATTTCTAATTCTAATAATACTAGGCAAGCTTCCCAATTATACATTAAAAAATGTAATTTAGTTTTCAGAGACTTTTATTTTGAAATACAAAGCACTATATAAGTGCAGTCCATTTACCATTTATTTTTCCTAAGATATCAAATCAACTACATTTTGTAATGTATCTCAAGATTCAAATTAACTTTGCTGGTTGCATTCCTTAACCGAAGAGCACTGACGTCCGCATTATTGAGAAGCTTTTATTTTGAAGCTGGCTTTCGCTGCGAGTTGGCGACCTATTACCGTAATGCCTAGTATGAACAAAATTAGGGGCGACTGGCTTGACTGCTACTTTATGAGTGGAGGCTAGCTTGACCGCAGCCGAAAATTGCAACTACAAAGAGACACGCTTACGAAGCACAGTTTAAACTGCAAGCTATCAGTTACGCGGAGGAACATGGGAATCGAGCAACCGCGAGAGAATTAAAGATCAACGAATCCGTGGTTCGCAATTGGAAGAAGCAGGAAAACGAGCTTCGCTGAGTCAAGAAGACGAAGTTGAGTTTCCGTGGAAAAAAAAGAAAAACAAAACGCGGAAACAAGGCGAGGTGGCTCGAGTTGGATTCATGAGCAAAGACCAGCCGGGAGAAGCATCTCTACAGTCACCATTCGACTGAGTGCAATAACTTTGTAGCTTGCCATCACTCCGGGAGGCTTGAAGAACCGCTGGACATCCGTGTAAACAGGGCGTTCAAAGTGAAGTGAGTGGCGTGGGAGCAATGGATGACAGATGGTGAACACAGCTTTACTAAGACTAGGAGGCAGCACCGGGCGAGTTACGCCACAATTTGTGAATGGATTGTGGATGCTTGGGATAACATGTCTGCTTGCACTGTTGTTCGAGCTTTCGTAAAAGCCGGCATAATTTCCGAGGAGCCGCACGGCAAGGAGACTGACTCGAACCTGCCGTGTTTGATTGAGAACTTGCCCAGCTGTTCATTTCGGATACTGAAGATGAGGACTTTGATGTATTTGTGCATGAGGATTGATAAGAAAATAACGTGAGCACATTGTTAAATACTGCAATAAAGTACAACCGAACTTAGTTTTAGTTCCCGCTGCCTTTTTAAAAACATTGTTTTAGCGTGCATGCATGCTACCATATGTTTTATCTTGCCTGCGCCTAACATACGGTGCGCGCCTTATGTATGTGTTAAATACAGAAATAGTCAATCAATTTATTTATTTTATTATTTATTTATTTTCAAACACACACGCCGGCTGAAATAAGTATTTACCACTTCCAATGGTGCTATTGACCTGAAAATTTCCCCAAATGTTGGGAACAACCCAAGTAATCCATACATACAAAGAAAGTAGAACAAACAGTCTGGTGAACTCAATGGGTCGCAGGCTTGTTGCAGTTATTGCTAGTAACGGTTATGCCAAGAAATATTAACCGTTATTCACTAAGTTAATTTAATAATGTATGTTCCACTATTTTTGCTCACTTGAAAAGGTGCTCTATCCTGAATTGTTTAACACATCTCGATTTAAATACCATGTAATAAAAGCTGGAATTCTGAACTTTTGTCTTGTCATATTTTGATCTAAAACCCAAATGTCTTGAGGATACAACAAAAACAAAGGAATTGACCTTGCCGTTCCGATACTTTTGGAGCGTATTGTATATCAGTTTCTGTGAAGATGTGAGGGTACCAACAAAGACATTTCGAACGTTCGATAACAACAAGCCGTGGTTCGCTGCCAAACTTCAGCAACTTTACCAGGCTAAAGAAAACGCCTATCGAAGTGGGGACAGAGCGCTGTACAAATCGAGCAAGAAACCAGCTGACCAGAGATTAACGTTGCAAAGAGAAATTATGCAGAAAAACTGGGAGAAACAGTTGACTGCTAACGACTAAGTCGGTCAACAAAACCATTTTGCCTGGCAATTTACAGAAAAAAGCTTGCAAACTAATCGGGAGGAGCTTCATCATGCAACAAAACAATGACCCAAAACTCACTCCCAACACAACAAAGGTCATCATCATGGGGAAAAAGTGAAGTTCTTCAGACTGGCCAAGTCGATCACTGGACCTTAACCCAATAGAGCATGCATTTTACCTCCTGCACAGGAGACAGAAGGGAGAAACCCCCAGAAACAAACAAGAACTGAAAGAGGCTGTAGTCAAGGCCTGGAAAAGCATTTCAAATGAAGAATGCAAGATTCTTGTGAAGTCAATGGGTTGCAGGCTTGATGCAGTTATTGCAATTTATAAATTCCTTCAAAGGAATTTTGTTGCCTTCCAAGATGGAAATTGATGCCAGTGGAGTGGGCGATCGGAATATTCTTTTGAAAGAGGATGACGAGGGGCTTGACATCCCCAATTCATTTTTAACTAAAGTTTAACAAATATCAACTTAAGAATTCATCCATCAAAATGAAAGCTCTTCCATTGCTGTTTATATTGTAGCACTTCTATCAACCAACCAAGGTGTTCATGGATCAATAATTAAAAATGTACTGAAATTGTATGAAACTAATAGTGTATATTGTTGCACAACCTTTTGAGGGCTCACTGCAATCAAATGGTGTCTGTGACTGTCAAACAGACTTCTACACCAGTCGTTCACAGACAGAAAAGAAGCACCTTTTGTAAACCCACCCACTAAATGCACACAATCTAATCAAGTGCCTAGTTTTGTTATTGGACTTAGATTGGTCTGTTGGACAACTTACACTTATGGTAAACAGAAATAAAATATTGAAAGATATGATGACATATTGATGACAACGTACAACCATGCTATTCTAGCTGTTAGAATGATAGTCGTTTGAGAAATCATTTCCAACTTTGACGGAACACTAATGTCTTACGACATATACAGCATATTAAAAAACAAACAAAAAAATCAAACAGTTACCTGCTAAAACAAACAATAGTACTGAAATGATGACAAAAATACATCAGAGAAATTGCATAAAACGGAGGAAAAAAAGAGGTGAAAAGGTGGATAAGGTATCTAACTTGCCTTTGCAGAGTCCTCCCAACTGAATATTCAATTGAATATTCCCTGAGGGGTTTTGATGTCCAACTGCTGTTATCTGTTCAGCTGCCATCCTTTCAGCATGCCTTTGCCGTGCGAGTTCCGTGCGCTGAGCAATCTCTGCTTGAGTCAATGGTCTACATTTAGAAACAAACACAGTATACAAAGCCATGTAAAACATCATTGAAGTCATTGTAATGTTTATTGCCATCACATTTATCAACGGCTTTTCCAATCATAATACTCGTAGACTTGTTTAACTAAAATTACATATTTTTGTCCATCCATCCATTCTCTGTCACGCTTATCCTCACTTGGGTCGCGTGTTTACTGGAGCCTATCCCAGCTGACTTTGGGCAAGAGGCAGAGTACACCCTACACTGGATGCCAGCCAATTGCAGGACACGTACTTTGTAGACAAACAATCATTTGCAATCACATTAACACCTACGGGCAATTACGAGTCTTCAGTTAACCGATCATGTATGTTTTTGGAATGCGGGAGGAAACGCACGCAGGCACAAGGAGAACAAAATCAGCCAACAAACAAAGCCAAAATTGCATTCTGGTTGACTTCGACACTGCAACCTCAAATGACACATACATATACTGGCATATGAACACTTATTCAGATTTGACTACTGTAAAAAACTGACAGTGGCAGTAGTGAGTAGAGTTGATTGACGTCAAGAAGACAGTCAGCATTATCCATCCATTTTCTTTCACCGCTTATCCTCACTAGGGTCGCGGGTTGCCGGAGCCTATCCCAGCTATCTTAGGGCGAGGGGCGGGGTACACCACGAACCGGTCGCCAGCCAATCGCAGGGCACATATAAACAAACAACCACTCACACTCACATTCACCTACGGGCAATTTAGAGTCTTCAATCAACCTACCGTGCATGTTTTTGGGATGTGGGAGGAAACCGGAGTGCCTGGAGAAAACCCACCCAGGTACGGCATTATATAATATATAAAATATATACACATACAGTGGTGTGAAAAAGTGTTTGCCCCCTTCCTGATTTCAAATGTTTATGTTTGTCACAGTTTGTTTCCCCATCATCAAACAAATTTAAGTCAAAGACAAAACAAGTAAACACAAAATGCAGTTATTAATATTTTTTTATCCCTTAATAATAAAAAACATTTAAAAACTGCATTTTGTGTTTACTTGTGTTGTCTTTGAGTCATATTTAAATTTGTTTGATGATGGGAAACATTTAAGTGTGACAAACATGCAAAAAAAACTGGTTAGAGGGTCCACCTCACAGTTCTGAGGACCGGGGTTCAATCCCCGGCCCCGCCTGTGTGGAGTTTGCATGTTCTCCCCGTGCCTGCGCGGGTTTTCTCCGGTTTCCTCCCACATCTCAAAAGCATGCATGGTAGGTTAATTGAAGTCTCTAAATTGCCCCTAGGTGTGAGTGTGAATGGTTGTGGTTTATGTGTGCCCTGCGATTGGCTGGCAACCAGTTCAGGGTCTAACCCGCCTCCTGCCCGATGTTAGCTGGGATAGGCTCGAGCACTCGCGCGACCCTTGTGAGGATAAGCGGCTCAGAAAATGGATGGTATGATGGGAAACATTTAAGTGTGACAAACAGAAATCAGGAACGTGGCAAACACTTTTTCACACCACTGTTTGTACGTACACACATACGCGCACACACACACAGTAAATCATATTCACACATTTTTTTTGTTAAAGGAAAAAATGGTTATGGATGTCAATTTTCACACTTACCTTTGTCTGTTCTGAGGCAATGCTTTTGTGTCCACAGCAAACATCTTGGACACAAAAACTATGACCGGAGCGTTTTCATTGCTTGAGCACTGAAGAAACGCTGAAAAACACCCAAAGGAAGCATATCTAAAACAAAAATCGTTACACATACAGTACAATATGGGTTGATTCTGATAAGCCATGTTTAACAGGTAATGTATTAATTTTGGTATGTTTCTATTTCCTTGAGGTCCCCGCCCCCGGCCGGAGAGGTCGGCGGATATCTTTGCTCGTGACATAGATAAGCTCGAGAAATTCGAATGACCTGATTTCTGCCTTCTCGACAGCAAAATGTCTGGAACTCAGGAACGCGTGGAGGAATTGAATTCATATTTCACATATATACTGAGGCACCACAGAGCCAATATTACATCCTAAATACTACAAAAAGTTGGTTTGGTAAAATATGTCCCCTTTAACTTGGTACATATTCAATCGTACAAACTAAATAGGACTTTTTTTAAACTGTAGAATGCAGAGAGCATTCCGGATTTGTATTTCTCTCCTTCATTACAGGTAAAATGATATTTAATTTTGAAAGAGAAACCCATGCCTGTCTTAAGTAGTGATGCTCCGAAATGAAAATTCTTAACCGAAACTGAAAACCGAAATTGAGGAACCGCGGTCTGAAAACCGAAACGCTGAAAGACATTATCATTCAATCAATCGAACTTTATATGTAAGCGTTTTCATACAAACAAAAAAAAGTGCAACACAAAGTACTTATATAATAATAAATAAAATCCGCCAATTATTAGTAAAATTGCATTTATGGCTATGACAGCAGCGCTGCCAATCTACATAAATTCACTTTCCGAACAATTTGTGAATTTCCATATTTTAAAAATTATGTCAAGAACATTATTCTGAGACATTTATTGTAGTGTATTATTTCATTTCATTTATTGTATTTGGATCAGCATTAGCTTTGGCTAATGCCAAGACTGTTCTTCCAGGAGTCCACATCCACCCATTGTCACACAATAAGAAAAAGCAACAACAACAGTCACAAAGACCTCACAAGAATTACAACAACACTATGTAATACAATAAAAACAAATTGTATACTGTTCACAACATAATTATTTATTTATTATTTATTGCATCAACCTTGTAATGGCGGACACATTTGCAGCCAAATGTCTTGCATGGTATTTTTGTATTTCCTGTATCCACTATTGCTGATGAATTTATGTAGATTTCCCCATTGTGGGACTAACAAAGGCTATATTATAAACATTTATTATATTAATATACTTTAAAATTATAGTTTCATGCTCTCAAGTGACGTAGAAGAGGTGACGTACTAATTCGTTTCCAGTTTCCGGTCACTGTATGTCTATCTAGCACTGTATATAACAATATTTTCCTCTATCAACATATAGTAATTTGCCTGCTAGTTTGCTCTTCAAAGTTAGTTAATCTCCGCTATATAATGCAGTTCCTGCCAGACCAATGTGTACTAGACAACTCAATCACTTATTTTGGTGTTTTGCTGTGTCATGTGATAGCTTAGCTATTAGCATGGTGCTTTCTCGTCTAACCTATCCTTCGTTATTACGATACTTGTCTAAAAGTGTCGTTCATTTGATGTTATTGAGGCGATGATTAGTGACATATGATGCGCTGACAACGGACGCGGCTCGGCATCGTATTTAGCCACGTTAGCCGTAGCTCGTAGATAGCTGGGGCAGCTGCCTCAAAATAGCATGCAACAAGCATTCCACCCACGAACAGCGGAAAGCAGTGAGGTTGGGCAACAACAGGGGTGCTCTGTTTGGGCTAGTAGCCACTAGCATGATGACGGAAAAAGCCACACAGTTATCAACATTCTTCGCAACATGCAAATTTGAATGATTACAGTAACAAAAGACATTCATCTTTGTTATTAATGTGTGATTATGTTACTAGTAGTTTTTTCAAAGCATGTGTTACTTAACATTTATGCTTATTTCACATTTATGGTTGATTGATGGCACTATAGTAATACGTCATTATGAAACCTTGAGTGTAGGGTGTGTGTCATAACGTGACCTCCCAGTCAATTCAACTGGATATTCAGCAATGCGCTATAAGCTATTACTTGGTAATAGTAAATGATTCTTTACTCTGAGGTCTACACACTCACGCACGCCATCCGTCAAGTGTGTTCAACATGTCACGTTATGTGTGTGACATGTTATTTCAGTAGTTTTATTTCGGTGAAAAAAGGCTTTAGGTCCGAAACTTTCTTTTGAGCTGTTTTTGGCCGAAACATTTCGGCGGCTGAAATTTTAGTGCATCACTATTCTTCAGTACTGCATACTATTTTTATTTTTTACTTTGTTATAATATGATTTAAGAAAAAGAAAATGGTAAACAACAATGCATACAAATCCTTCACATCAATAGTTTGAGCCAGCGGCGGCACAGAACAGAAAAGAAAAGGGACAGTAGATGTGTTCATCATACCATTTTTCAGTTCCTGTGTCCTCTCAGGCAAGGTGTCAAATCTTCGCACTCCTACACTCATCAGTTTCTCCACCCTCTCTGCTGCTATTTGTAATGGGCTAGGAAGCTTATTACATACCATTGCTAGAGCCAGTGTTAAAGAACTATCCCAACTAATATCATAAAAAGGGCATGAAAAAAACAGTACAGCAAATAATTACATAACTTAAAAAAGGATACAGAGGACAGCCTGAGACACTGGTAACCACTGGCTGCATATAGCAGAAAGAAGGACTTTAGGGTCAGAATGGCGAGAATCCCTGGCCATGACGCTGATGCCAAGTGATGCTAGCACCTTCTCAACCTTCTCCTTGTCTCTGTTAACAAAAAGACTCACAGATTGGCAAAGGATAATAAACAGGTGCATCTCAATAAATTAGAATTAGAAAACTTCATGTACTTCTGTCGTTCAATTCAAAAACCCAGACTATATAGATTCACTACACAAAGTAAACAAAAAATAATACAATTGCAGGGATCTCATTTGATGTGCATCCTGCATTTGAGACGCACAAAAATTAACAGGGACACATCAAGTGATTTCAATCTGCAGCCGTAGACGCGAGGCTTAAAACCCACCTTACGTATGTGTGTGTGTTGGTTAAGAGCTTCCACACACCGGGACCCCTCACCTGTCTCTTCGTGCCTGACTCCACTCAGAAGTACTTCAATGGGCCCATAACTCCAAACTAACCTGTCATTCCGGAATCACCCAAACCATTAATTTCATTCAACACCCGTGAGTTCGTCCTAGCCTGCTCCGTCTGT